>NC_041384.1:538626092-538673151 GCF_002162155.2 Triticum dicoccoides | reverse complement strand
AAGGAGGAGGAGGAGAAGAAGAAGAAGAAGGAGAAGAAGAAGCAGAAGAAGGAGAAGAAGAAGAAGAAGCAGAAGAAGAAGAAGCAGAAGGAGAAGAAGCAGAAGAAGCAGAAGAAGCAGAAGGAGAAGAAGCAGAAGAAGGAGAAGAAGCAGAAGAAGGAGAAGAAGCAGGAGAAGAAGAAGAAGGAGAAGAAGAAGAAGGAGAAGAAGAAGGAGAAGAAGAAGAAGTCAAAAGCTTCAAAGTCCTCTACAGCACCAAAAGCTTTGACTGCGGAGACATTGAAAACTGCACCTCCTGAACTCAGTGTGGAGTCTGAAGATCAATCTCGTGTCTCCAAGAAGACGAAGAAGCCCAAGAAGATTTCTGGGCATGACCTGACTCCTGCTGTTGTTTTGCGCAATGAAGACAATACCATCAATCTGTAAAGTGATGAAGATCTTGGTGATGAAGCTCTGGAAATGTTGATCAAGTGCAAGCAAGAGGCTGAGATCCTCCATGATCTGCCTCTATTTGATGCCGATATATTGAACAACTTCATTGATGAATGGTTTGAGGACCAAAGCATCAACATTGATGATCTGCAGCTGTCTGTCGACATTAGTGTCACCTTCCATGGAGCCATTGCCACTGAACTTGCCTTGGCTCAGAAAATAGTCGAGCTTAAGAACAAGATAGACTATGAGAAGGCACACTTCAAGAAGCGCATGGCCAAGCTCAGTGTTGCTGATGTGCAAATATTCAAGAAGATGATGAATGACCTCAAGGCCGAATTCAACAAGAAGCATGAAGAAGCCAAAGGCTCACGCGAGTGCATGATGTACTATGCGCAGAAATGTGTGCAAGCACACAATGAAGCTGAAAAGAGAAAAGCACTTGGGTGTCTTGGCATCAACCCCAAGATGGCTACCAGGAAAAAGAAGAAGTCTGCTGAAGCCATACCCAAAGTTCCAAGGCAGGAACGACCAATCATAGTCTTCCCTGCCAGCATGACTGGCTCGAAACCAAAGGTCCCCTCAGCAGCTTCTGAATAGAAGAAGACCAGGCAAGCCGAAGCCGAAGCCGAAGCCAGGAAGAGGAAGCTCAAATACACCTCTGATGATGCTCCCTCCAAGAAGAAGTTGAAGACAAAGGCTTCAAAGTCTTCAAGAAAAGAGCATGTCACTGCCGAAGTACTGCTGAATGTCAAGCCAATCTATGTCGCTCCACATGACAACTGCGGGCGTCGCCTTGTGATTCATGAGTCTGCTTCCACAGAGGCTCCAGAAAGTGAAGAGATTCCAGCTGTTGACCCCAACACTGCTGAAGACATTGGTCGTGAAGACAATGTGCATGATGATGAAGTCCTTCCTTAGCTTGAACCCAAGTCGGCGTCATCGCCTGCTCTCACAAGCAATGAAATCATTAGCATTGGTCGTCCCCTGACGCCAGCTACTCAAGATGACTCATGGGTTGAGCAACAACAACAAGACACCCCCTTGCAAGATGAGATCCCACGTACTCCACCAGCTCAAGTCACCACTCTGGTGCTTGATGATGATAACTACATGGAACATACCACTCCCTCTGCAAAGGCGTCGCCAACATTCCGTAGGCTTCGCAAAGGCCTCAGGCCTCATGTCTCCATGTCCAGCATCCTAGAAGAGGATGTGCAACACATAGGCTCAGTATCACGTCAAGTGTTCCCTGAAACCATCCCTTCTGTGTCTGCTTCTGAATCTGAAGCTAAAGTTGTTAAAAACATTCCGGCTGCATCAGCCGAAGAAGAGAAAGAAGAAGAGAGACAATCTACTCCCCCTGCCAGTGATCCAGTCCAACCCGAAGAGAATGTGATCATGCCCGACCCTCCAATTGTTGATGACACTGAAGTTCAAAACAATGAGGTTGCCACCACCAACACCACCGAATCCAATGACATAGTCATGGCTGAAGACAATGTGGAGCCCGAAGCCAATGCTGTGACTAACACCATCGTGTAGCCAATCACTTCAGATGACGTTGTTCCTCCACCAAGGCCTCATACTATGGAACGCGCGTTCAATCGTGGTGAGTTGGTGACTGCCAGATGGCCTATCATGGTTCCACCCACTGCTCCTGGACCTTAGTATGATTACCATGTGGAGCAAAGGCCTCAAACCCAGAAGCCGAAGCCAAGACTGCCAAGGCATCCTGGTGCAGCAACAACCCTAGGCTCCTTTGATGTGCAAAGCTTCAGGGCACACAACACCTTCTTCGACAGCGCAAAGAACCCCTACAAGAAACGCAAGATCACCTCCGATAGGTTCTGGAGACATCAGCAATGAAGCTATTACTCGTGCATTTTATACAACCAGGACCACATCTTTCCTCATAAGCATTTGGACTATGATGCTATTGTTGGGCTGCCATGCCTTGAAGAGGCTCTGGACTTCTTCACAGACGTTGGGCTGCTGCCTTTTGTGACTGACAAGGAACACTAGAATGAAGAGCTTCTACTACAGTTTTATGCTACACTGCATATTCAAGGATACAACAGGGATCCAAATACTTGGATCCTTGAGTGGATGACAGGTGATATTCATCATGAAGCAAAAGCTCAGGACATCAATGAGCTTACTTCCCTGCCCACTCCAGGTGAGTTGTACGAACCTGGTTGTCAGCTTTATCAAAATGAACTGCAGAGCATATTCCAGAAGCCAGAGCCCAACATGAGCTAGATGTTGAGCATGAAGAAGCCATTGCCCCATGACGATGAATACCCCAAGGAATTCTTTGTTAAGGACCTTGAGTACTTGCCGCGCATAGTTTATCATATATATTCTGAGGCGTACTCTCTAGCCAATCAAAGGCAATTCCTCTAAAACTAAACTCGAAGGCGCCATGAAGACATTGGTTTTCTATATCATCAATGGCATTAGATTCAACACTCAGGATTTCTTCATCAAACAACTTGCAGTTTCTGGGATTGATCTTTTTGGACTGAAATTTTATGCTCCTTGGGTGATGCGTCTGGTCAAGCTTCATTCAACCATCAACTAACCTTCAGTGCACAACCACATTCTCTTTTTGCCTGATGTTGATATGTCCATTGAAGCCATCTACCCCGAGCCACCAAAGAAGCCACTCCATCTTCAAAATGCACAATACCAAAGCTTCACGCAGCCAATCGAAGGGATTCATGTGCCAAATTCTGCCACTCCTACTTATCCTCTATCTGGCAACTTGCGTCTGCCACACCGTGCCAATACTGAAGCAAGTGCCAGCACAGTTGCACAAAGGCCTCACAAGTGTCCTCGTGTCCTCAACGAACGTGAGCTTCTGTTTTCTCTACATCAAAAGCAGGATAGGCATCATGACTGGCTAAAGCGTCAAATGCATAGTCTCTTGGTGGATGTTAATCGCATTCACAACTTGGCCACCAAGAACTCATTCGTCGCGCATGAAGCCCGGCAGCGCTCCTGGAAGAGCCTCACATTGCTCTGCTCTGAAGATGATCTTCGCAAAGATGGCTTCACCGAGTGTCGGATCACGGGTTCCAGCAAAACCCTCAAGGTTTGAACACTAGGGTGCGTGCGAAGATCTCCCCATATCGATCCACATCCTAGCTTCGCTAATATCTGACGGGCTACTCGACGAACTCGCAACACAAAGGACACAAGATTTATACTGGTTTGGGCCACTGTTGTGGTGTAATACCCTACTCCAGTGTGGTGGCGGTGGATTGCCTCTTCGGCTAAGGATGAATAGTACAAGGGGGAAGAACAGCCTCCTGAGGTGAGCTGTCCTTGTGCTAGGTGAGTATGTGGATGGGTTGGATCCCCCCTCTAGCTATGGTGGCTAATCCTATTTATAGAGGCACTGGTCCTCTCCCCAAATATTGAGCGGGAAGGGAGCCAACAACGGCCAATTTGAAAGGGGACAACTAGTACAGCTTATCCTGACAAAAGCAGTCTTCTCCTGCAAAAGGCTCTGGTGATGACGCCGCCTTGGGCTCCATGGCGACCTCCATCTTGCCGTCCTGGTGGTCTTGGTCTCATTGCACTGATATGGAAACCTTTGCTTGATGCCTCGATACTCCGTGCCTATGCTTGCTTCCTTAGCACCAAAGAGGAAACAAGGACACTGTGCGTGCTGGCGCCCGCCTGGCCTTGGTCGTCATGGCTCACGTCATCGGAACCTCGCGAGGTTTGCCTGGACTTGATCTCTCCGCCCCTCGCGAGCCGGCCTGGTGAGGCTGCTCCTAAGGAGGTCTTGTGTCATCCGCCTCGCGAGGCTTGGCCCCTCGCGAGGGTCTTGAGTCCTTGCCGGTGAAGATGGGCCATACGGGCCCGCTCGCACAGCCACGCCATGGGCCGCAGGCAGGCAAGTCTGGGGACCCCCGTTCCCAAAACGCCGACAGTAGCCCCCGGGCCCAAGGCGCACTCGGGCTTGGCTTCAAGGAGAAGCCAAAGGGCAAGTGCGGAGCGCTGTGGGCCCCATTAGCCTGCGGCCTTGGTCGATGCGTGGCGATTGATTGGACATGGGCGTCTCCGCTTCCCCACGTTGCCTCGGCAACTACCTGATTTGACGAGTCTCTGCTGCATGCAAGGAAAAACCATCATTACCTGTGATCGTGGGGGGCGCTGGTTGGCCTTCTTTTGCTATAAATGGGGAGGGGCAGAGCCCCCGTCGCCCATCTCTTCCCATTCTGCTCGCTTCTCCCCCTTTGCTCCATCGCCAGTTGCGACACCAATGGCGCCGTCGAAGAGGTTCTCCGCCACGGAGAAGGGGAAGGCCCCTCGCGAGGGGCTCGGCTCTCCGGTGCCCAAGCATGGACGTGGTCGTCCCCGCAAGAACTCCGCGACCCCCGCTGCGGCCCCCCATAGCCGCGGTGGTGCCGCTTCGCGTGGTAGGGGTCGCTCCGGTTGTGGCAGTCCTGTCGATGAAGGGAGACGTGTCATGGTTATGCGGCCTCCCCGGCCGCGCTTTCACTCGGCGGAGGTACTGCTGGAGTTCATCGTCTGGTCGGAGAACTCGGCCGGCATCTGGCTTCAGCTCCCGTGTTTCTTTGTCGACGAGCTGCCAGCCTCTAGTCCAGGCGGGTTCTGGCTGCAGGCAGACGGCTGCTGCAGCAGGGCTTGCTGGGTCGCGGTCGAGGTCTCCGTCGCAGGCAACATTGGCCCGTGGATGGCAGACATTTGCCCGCGCGCGTGGCTTGGGCAGGTGGTGCACCCTCCATTTCAAGTATGACAGTGATGCGACCCTCTACGTGAGGGTGTTTGGGGAAGATGGTCGGCGCGCTGGGTGCTGCCCCGAGGTCAATGACGGCGAGGAGGTGCTCGGCCTTGGCGATGGTCGTGAGGATGAGGGCGAACCCGCCCTTGGGGCCGACCACGTCTTGTCCAGCTACGGCGGCTCTTCCTGCGGTGACAGCTCTAGCAGCGGCGGTTACGACCAGCCGCCGCACCCGCTTCGAAGGCGGCAGTGGGTCGTCTCGTCGCCGCGTCTCCGTGAAGCACGATGAGGGGTCTGGCTGAGCTCGAGACGACGCCAAGAGCCCGCCCTCGCGGATCGCTGTAGGGGCACACGCCACTTTTATTTCGTTCTTCCTTTCCTTCCTGCATCAGAAAGAAACCAGAATGGGCCCCAGAGGGGCGTGTATCAAACTATGATCTCAATCATTATGCTGTGTTTTGTCGTTCATGTACTGTGTCGCAACATCGTCGTTTTATGTAGGGATAACTTAGCTTGACTTGCTCGGAGTAGCCTCCTCCTCACGAGGCGCTTGCTTCCTGGTGCCTGCTGAGGCCTCCTTGGCCTGGTAGGCGCTCAAGAACTGCAAAAATTCGTTAAGAGGCTTATCGTTCACCCAAGCCTTGGTCACAGGCGCCGCCGGCCTTGACCCAGCGCTTCGTATCACGGTACCCGAGGGACACAGATTAGGAGAGGTGCGCCAGCTTGTGGGCTCGAACGAGGGTGCCTCGCGAAAAGCAGACGAAAGGAAGAAAAGGAAAAACACTCACAAGGGCACCCGTCCAGCCCCCTCGCGAGGAATGCGAGAGAGAGTACAGGCTAAACTAAAGGCGGAAACAGAGGCAGAAGGCGACGGAACCAAATCAGCGAAGAACACCAGAAGCAAACTTCAATTAAAAGAGGCGAGCCAAATACGGAAAGCAAATGAAAAGCCGCGTCTGGCACCTAGTCTAGTCTTCAAGTCTTCTCACCAGCGCGGAGCTAAGTGCTGCCACTTGGACGTGGGAGGGAGCCCCCGAGGCCCGAGGGCGGCACTTCTAAGACTCCAAGGCATGCACAGCCCCACTCATTATTACGTGAGAGTGTCATAGGCGGCGATCTTCACAGGCACAGGGCCTTGCTTCGCAGGAGCTGGGCCTTGCTTCATGGGTAGAACTTCCGGAGGTGCTGGATGTTCCAAGCGTTCTGGATGGGTATCCCGTCCTGTGTCTCCAGGCGCGCAGCGCCAGGCCTGGAGACATGGATGAACTTGAACGGGCCCTCCCACATGGGTGAGAGCTTATGCAGCCCTTCCTTGGAGAGCACCCTCCTTAGGATGAGGTCACCCACCTCGAGCGTCCTAGAGCGGACGTTGCGATAGTGATACCGCCGCAGCGCCTGCTGGTATCTTGCCGCCCGTAGTGCAGCTTCACGGTGGCGTTCCTCCCCCAACACAAGGTCCGTCCTCCGCGTGGCGTCCTGCTGCATCTCATCAAACGCCAGGACCCGTTCGGAGCGATGCATTACCTCATGAGGGAGAACCGTTTCTGCTCCGTAGACGAGGGAGAACGGGGTCTCGCCCATCGGCTTGGGGGCAGTGGTGCGGATGGACCACAGCACGGACTGGAGCTCGTCATGCCAGCCCTTGCTGTAGGCCTCGAGCTTCTTCTTGAAGGTCCTGGTCTTGAAGCCTCTCAGGACCTCCATGTTGGCGCATTCGGCCTGACCATTGCTCTCGGGGTGCACTACCGAAGCGTAGCAGATCTGCGTTCCAAGGTTAGCACAATACGTTTTGAACAGATTACTGATGAACTGTGAACCATTATCAGTGGTGATGCGGTTGGGGACCCCGAATCAGCTCACGATACCCTTGATGAACTTGACCACAGAGCCGGCTGGGATGGTGCGGACGGCTTCCACCTCCACCCACTTGGTGAACTTGTCGATGGCAATGTAGAGGTACCAGTAGCCCCCTAGCGCTTGAGTGAATGGGCCCAGGATGTCCAGCCCCTAGACTGCAAGCGGCCACGAGAGTGGGATGGTCTTGAGGCCCTAAGCTGGCTGATGGATTTGCTTGGCGTGGAATTGGAAAGCCTCGCAGGACTTCGCCAGCTCAACTACGTCATTGAGCACCGTAGGCCAGTAGAATCCTCTGCGGAATGCCTTGCCGATGAGGGTTCATGACGACGAGTGGTGCCCGCAGTCCCCGCCGTGTATGTCGGCTAGCAGCTCCTTCCCCTGTTCCCTGGATATGCAACACAGTGAAACGTCATTTGGCCGCTTCCTGTATAACTCACCGTCCTAGATGCAGTATGTTGTGGCATGCCGGGCCACACAATCTGCATCCTCCTCCTTCTCCGGCAACGTCCCTTGCATCAGGTATTCCTTGAATTCCTTGGTCCAGCATCCCTCCTAGGGCTCTAGCGCCAAGAGTAGGGACGCTCCCGAGGTCAGGCCATAGGCTGGGGCTCCTGTGGCAGGCGGCTGCGGGAGTTCCTCCTAAGGCTGAGCTGTTCTCGAAAGCGGTGGTGTTGCTGATGGCTTGAAGAGCCGCTCCTCAAAGACGCCAGGCTCTTGGGGCTGCCGCTTGGATGCCCTTCTGGCGATGTCGTCGGCTTCCTTGTTTGTTCCCCGGGGCACGTGCTGCAACTCTAGGCCCGGGAACTACTTCTCCATCTTGCATACTTACGCGAGGTATGCCTCCATGTGCTCATCCTTCGGCTCGTATACCTTGCTGGAGAAGTTGATGAGGTGCTGCGAGTCACCCCTGATGGTGAGACGCTTTACCCCCAGTGCTGCTGCAGCCTTCAGGCTGGCTATGAGGCCTTCGTATTCTACAATGTTGTTGGAGACCTTCTCGCCTTGCTGGAGGCAGAGCTGCACAGCATAGTAGAGCTTGTCCTGAGTGGGCGAGTTGAGCACTGCTCCAGCCCCCACGCCTTGGCGCGCGAAGGCACCATCAAAATACATGACTCAGCCGTCGAGCGCCTCGCTTCCCGGCGAGAGGGACCGGTCCTCGCCTATTTCATGCATCGGGGCGTCCATCCATTTTGCCACAAAATCGGCGAGCGCGGCCCCCTTGATGACCCTGGTGGTGCTGAACTCCAGTTGGAATGCTTGCAGCTCGATGTTCCACTCGGCGACCCTCCCGGCGGAGTTGGGGCTCCTGAGCACGCTCTCCAGTGGGTAGGCCAAGACGACCTTGATGGGGTGGCCTTGGAAGTAGTGTCGCAGCTTGCGTGAGGCCACTAGGAGCGCAAATAGGAGCTTCTGAGGTATGGGGTACCGTGCTCTTGCATCCCGCAACACCGTGCTGATGAAGTATACCGGGTGCTCGACGAGGGTAGGCGCACTAATGAGGCTTGTGCCTTCCGGGAGTTGGGGTGCCTCCTGAGGTGGTGGAGCCCCCAATGCTTGATCGCTTGTCGAGGCCTTTGCGGGTTCGGGGGTGTCGTCCTGCTGAGCTTGGCCCTTTGTTGTCACTGCTGTGGCCCTTGTGGTGCCCTCCTGGTCTTGTGTCGTCCCTGCTGGGGGCGTAGCTCAGCGCGATGAGCCCTTGGCTTGGTGTTCTTCCCGAATCGCCACTAGAGCCGCGCTGGCGGAGCAGGGAGTGGCGGCAAGATAAAGCACTAGGGGCTCGAGAGGTCGCGATGCCACCATCACTGGGGGGCTGGTCAGGTATCTCTTGAGGTCTTGGAATGCTCGGTCGGCCTCCAATGTCCACTCGAATGGGCCCTTCTTCTTCATCAGCTTGAAGAAGGGTAGGGCACGCTCTCCTAGCTTGGAAATAAATTGTCCCAACGCGGTCAGCCGTCCAGCAAGCTTCTACATCTCCTTGAGGGTTTGCGGTGGACTCATGTCTTCAATGGCCCCGACCTTCTCTAGGTTGGCCTCGATCCCCCTGTGGGACACAAGGAAGCCCAGCAGCTTGCTGGAAGGGACGCCAAACGAGCACTTCTCCGGGTTGAGCCGCAAGTCCACCTGGCGGAGGCTTTCAAAGGTCTCCTCCAGGTCTTGGATCAAGGTCCTCGCCTCCCGAGACTTCAACACGATGTCGTCGACGTAGGCTTCAGTGTTCCTCCCGAGCTATGTGCATGAGCCGCTGGAAGGTTGCACCTGCGTTGCGCAGTCCGAAAGGCATGCAAGTGTAGCAGTACACCCCACACGGGGTCAGGAAGGCCGTCTTCTCCACATCTTCTACCGCCATCTTGATCTGGTGATTACTGAGAACGCATCTAGGAAGCACAGCAATTCGCACTCGGCAGTGGAGTCGACGATCTGGTCAATGCGTGGAAGCAAGAACGGATCTTGGGGCAGGCCTTGTTAAGGTTGGTGAAGTCGACGCACATCCGCTCCTTCCCGCCTTTCTTGGGGATGATGACGGGGTTTGCCAGCCACTCGGGGTACCGAACCTCGCGAATGAAACCTGCAGCCTCCAACTTGCGGGTTTCTTGGACGATGAAAGCTTGCTTCTCCGTGGACTGCTGCCTTGCCTTCTGCTTCACGGGGCGTATGTTGGGGCATACCTTTAGGTGGTGCTCTATCACCCCTCTTGGGACCCCACCAGCTGATCGGGATCCCAAGCGAACACTTCCTTGTTTGCGTGCAAGAACTTCACCAACGCCTCCTCCTGACCAGGCTCGAGGTTGGCGCCTATGGTAAAGGTTGCCCCTAAGGACCCGTCCTCCTTGACTGGAACTCGCTTGGTTTCTACCTTGTCCTGAGTGAAAAACTGCTTCTTCTTGGTTGGTGCGGCTCCCTTGGCCTTGGAGGTATTCGCGTCGGTGGGCTGCGCTATTGCGGCGGTCTTGAGGGCGAGCTTGAGCGTCATCAAGGCTTCCTTTGGCGCCCCCTTGATGGTGAGGACACCCTCGCTCCCCGACATCTTCATGAGGTTGTAAGCCGAATGGGTTGCTGCCATGAATTGGGCCAGAGCTGGGTACCCGAGGATGGCATTGTACGGGAGGCAGATGCGGGCGATGTCGAAGTCGATGAGATCGGTGCGGTAGTTGTCACGCGTGCCAAAGGTCACGGGGAAGCGGCACCACCAATCCCTAAGAAAGGCTTGCTAGGGCAGAGCCGCTCGAGCGGTACGTGAAGGAGGCTGAAGGCCTCGATAGAGAGCATATTGAGGTCGGTGCCACCGTCGATGAGCGTCTTGGTGATGGACACGTGGCATATGGTGGGCGTGCAAAGCATTGGGAGCGCCACCCGAGCCGACGGTGGAGGCGGGATGATCCCCTAAGTCGAAGGTGAGGTCGGTCTCGGGCGCGGCCCAGCCCGCCGGAGCCCCCGGGCGCTTGGAAGTGGCGCCGATCTAGAGAAAGAACGGCTTGACGTGATGATCCGATGGTGGTGCTTGTGAGCCGCCGAGGAGGGCCGCAATCGCGTGGTGCACCAGCGCCGCGTAGCGCGCGGCGAAGAGGCCGCGCAACTCCTCCCAAGATGCCACCGTGGATCCCGGGAGGTTCAGCAGCCATGCGCCCGGTGCACCAGTGAGGGCCATGGGAAACCAGTTGGCCATGACCTTGTCGTCGCCCCCGTCCTTAAGGACGGCCTCCTCATACGCCAGCAGGAAAGCCGTCGGGTCCGCCGCGCCGTCGTAGCACGGTGGTATCTCCGGCTTCAACTTGGGTGGCCATTGCACCTGCCGCAAGGCGGGAGCAAGGGATCAGAGCCCCCGAGCACTGATGTGGGCACCCGTAGATCTAGCTGGAAGGGCGGCGCCAGCCATGGGGAATGGGCGCGAAGATGGTGGAGAGCGAACCGACGGAAGGAAAACTCCGGCGCACCCCTACCTGGCGCGCTAAATGTCGGATCACGGGTTTCAGCAAAACCCTCAAGGTTCGAACACTAGGGTGCGTGCGAAGATCTCCCCCTACCGATCCACGTCCTAGCTTTGCTAATATCTCACGGGCTACTCGACGAACTCGCAACACAAAGGACACAAGATTTATACTGGTCCGGGCCACCGTTGTGGTCTAATACCCTACTCCAGTGTGGTGGTGGTGGATTGCCTCTTGGGCTGAGGATGAACAGTACAAGGGGAAGAACAGCCTCCTGAGGTGAGCTGTCCTTGTGCTAGGTGAGTGTGTGGATGGGTTGGATCCCCCCTCTAGCTATGGTGTCTAATCCTATTTATAGAGGCCCCAGTACTCTCCCCAAATATTGAGCGGGAAGGGATCCAACAACGGCCAATTTGAAAGGGGACAACTAGTACAGATTATCCTGACAAAAGCAGTCTTCGCCTGCAAAAGGCTTTGGTGGTGACGCCGCCTTGGGCTCCATGGTGACCTCCTTCTTGCCGCCCTGCTGGTCTTGGTCTCGTTGCACTGATATGGAAACCTTTGCTTGACGCCTCGGTACTCCGCGCCTGCGCTTGCTTCCTGAGCACCAAAGAGGAAACAAGGACATTGTGCGCGCTGGTGCCCCCCTGGCCTTGGTCATCATGGCTCACGTCATCGGAACCTCGCGAGGTTTGCCTGGCCTTGATCTCTCCGCCCCTCGTGAGCCGGCCTGGTAACGCTGCTCCTGAGGAGGTCTTGTGTCGTCCGCCTCGTGAGGTTTGGCCCCTCGCGAGGGTCTTCAGTCCTTGCTGGTGAAGATGGGCCATACAGGCCCGCTCACAGAGCCACGCCGTGGGCCACAGGCAGGCAAGTCTGGGGACCCCCGTTCCCAGAACGCCGACACCGAGAGATTCAAGTTTGACTCCAGGCCTCCACAATCTGCAAGCAGGCGTCGCACACCTTCAATTGAAGATTCTGAACATTCGTCTTCGGCTGCAACTGTTGTTGCGAGGGTCGTCGATGAAGAAGATGACGCCACTTCACCAACTCTGGCTGCACTGCACCGCGATTCTGCTTCAGGCCCGTCTGCAGCACCCAACTTCAATGCCGACCCTGCTCCAACATCTACTCCAACTGGGAAGGAGTAGATCCTCTATGTCTTCAAACCTTTTTGTTCCTTACTGACAAAAGGGGGAGGAGCATATGAGGTTGATAGTCTTCAAGCGGGTCCATATGGGGTGGTTGCATTATTTTTTCTAAGTTCTTACAACTCTCGTTTTGAAACTACTTGGCTTTTGAGTTGTAACACTTAAACTTGATGGCCGTCTGCTACTTTTGTGCTACTTTGTGTTGCGATGATAAATTCCGCATAAAGTCATTCGGCAGACGCCCATTTCTCATTATGCATGTCATTATCTTTGCTATTCTCATACATGCATGATGAATTGTCTTTGTAAGTTGAAGAGGATCTCCACAAAGTAAAACCTGCCATGTGCATTTGCATTCAAAAGCAAACTACTTATATGCACATCTTCAGGGGGAGCCTTTGGCAACTTATGAAGACAATGACTTTGATCTTTTACTTTCACGTACTTTTAACCCCGTTGAAAATTTCAACTAGTTTGTCATCAATCACCAAAAGGGGGGATTGTAAGTGCATCTAGTGCCACCCCTAGTTGGTTTTGGAGTATTGATGACAAACTTGGTTGAGGGACTAATTTGTTTGTGAGAATTGCAGGATAACACAGGTAGTAGTCCCTTATTCATTCGGTTTTCCTACCAAAGATGGCCCCTAAAAATGTGTGAAGACATTGAAGACAACGGTGGTTCGTGAAGATATTCACGATGAATATTATGACATGTGAAGACATTCACTTGAAGACTATGGAGTGCGAAGACATAGCTGTTTCATAGTTTCCTTTTCTTCTATACCGAGTGATAGGAACCACCGTACTGTTAAGTGGGGTCGAAGTGAACAAAGTCAGAGTGACTGATGTGATGCTCAACCAAAAGCCTGTGTCTTCGAGTGAAGACAATGAGAGTAAATCTTATCCAGAGCTGGATGAGTCAGCTTTACTTGTAGCCCAACTCAAGCTGCCGCGTGTGTTTGAAATCCGACCGTTGGACACGTGTTTGTTCCTTAGTGACCCAGGGTCTATCATGTCAGGTTGCCTCGTGGCTATAAATAGCCCACCCCCTACACCATAAACTGGTGGCTGCTCAGAGTTAGTGCACGGCTTTTGTCGTTTGAGAGCAACCCACCTCTGAAGCCTTTGAGCAAGAAATCCTTGCGAGGACAAAGTCCAAAACACCTAGAGCCAAAGAGTGTTAGGCATCACTAAAGTCTTTCTGTCCGCGTGACCTGAAGACTTTTTACACTTGAGGATTGTGAATCCTCCAGCCGGTTAGGCGTCGTGTTCTAAGCATCCGAGAGTCATTGTGGATCGCCGGCGAACGAAGTTTGTGAAGGTTTGGAAGACTACCTTGAAGACTTACCAAAGTGATTGGGCGAGGACTGAGTGTCCTTAGCTCAAGGGGAATAAGGTGAAGACGCGGTCTTCTGAGTTCAATCTCATCCTTCCTAATGAGACGTACAATTGTCATAACAACTGGAACTGGTCTACCAAATCCTTGTATTGACCAAGCAACTAGTTCTATCCCCCACTTCCCTTTACTTTGTTGTTTGTCTTTGTGAAGTCATTGCTTGCCTGTCTGATCTAATTGACTTCACTGTGTGAAGACTATTACCTATTTGGCGTCATATTGTCTTCCATTCTAATCCATACTACCTAGCTCCAGATAGTCTTTGTACTTTCACTTCATTGCTTACTTGACTATGGTTTGTCTAGTGTAGTCTATCTTTCGCTGCATATCAATAGGTTCATTTCATCTGTTTGTCTTCAAAGACCTCATGTTTTGAAGACTTCCATAAAAATCGCGTATTCACCCCCCTCTAGTCGATAACTAGCACTTTCAGAAACAGAGGTTGTCATGCGCTTTTATGGTTGGATGCACAAAATCTTAATGCAAAAGAACGTCACTTTATATTGCCACTTGTGATACAGACCTTTATTATGCAGTCTGTCGCTTTTATTTCTTCCATATCACAAGTTCGTATAAAACTTATTTTCTTCACACTAATAGATCATACATATTTAGAGAGCAATTTTTATTGCTTGCACCGATGACAACTTACTTGAAAGATCTTCTCAATCCATAGATAGGTATGGTGGAGTCTCATGGCAAAACTGGTTTAAGGGATGTTTGGAAGCACAAGTAGCATCTCTACTTGGTGCAAAGAATTTGGCTAGCATGAGGGAGAAAGGCAAGCTCAACATGTTGGATGATCCATGACAATATAACTTCTATTCGGATATAAGAGAACAGAACCCATTATGTTGTCTTCCTTGTCCAACATCAACTTTTTAGCATGTCATATCTTTAATGAGTGCTCACAATTAAAAAAGATGTCCAAGATAGTATATTTATATGTGAAGCCTCTCTTTCTTTATTACTTCCTACTAATTGCAACAATGACCATAACTATGTTTGTCAATTCTCAACAACTTTTATTCATCATACTCTTTATATGTGAAGTCAATACTCTCCATAAGATCATTACATGATATTTTTTATTTATATTCTTTCTTTAATTTTATTCCCTCAAGATCATAGCAAGAAAGCAAAGCCCTCGACTCAAAACTACTCTTTATTATATATAACTCAAGGACTCGATTACATAGATAGAGATCAAAACAAAACTCAAAGCTAGATCATACTAAAAAACTTTATTCTACTAGATCAAGATATAACCAAAAGGATCGAACTAAGAAAAATGGTAAAGATAAAGATGTAATGGTGATATGATATCGGGGCACCTCCCCCAAGCTTGGCAGTTGCCAAGGGGAGTGCCCATACCCATGTATTTATGTGTCTTTCTTCGGAGGTGGTGACGATGGAATTGTAGATGTAGTATCCTTCTTCCTCAGCTTGTGCTTGAGGATAGAATTTCCCTCCTTTAAACCATTGATCTCCTACTCAAGCCCTAATATCTTTTTACATAGCTCATGTTTGTTTTCCTGCAAGAGACGAAAAGGGATAAACTCGATCTTAGGTATCTTTGCTTTATTACGGAGACTTGACGTTTTGAACTCCACATGCACGTCCCTAGGTTGGGGTAGTGGGACTTCATCTTCTTCTATACTTGTCTCCTCCCTTCCCTTTGGACAATAGTCCTCTTCTTCCTCCGTGGTCCAACCATAATGTTCCACATCCCTGTATGCCTTTGGGTTTGTGATATAATCAGCTACATAGCTCTCTCCCTGTAACATCCCAAAATTCTAAATTTTGGAATGTTATATTAAATAAATAGTTATGATTGTTTGTTTGATTATTGTGTGACTGATTGTGTGAAATCGAGTGGCATTGGAAATTTCAGAGGCATTTGAATTTTATTTGAATTTGGATTCAACTTGGTATTCGAAATTTATTTCATATACCCCTGGCAAATACTTGCTTAAAAGTATGAGAGGAGCTAACATGACACTCCAAAAAGTCAGGAGAAATTAATGCCAAAAGTTTTTGAATTCAAATTGGAGTTTATTTGGAATTTATAAAAAGAAATTCTTCTAGTTTGGATTTTGCCTCTAGAAAAATGTTCACGTTGTAGGGTTTATTTTTCTGATTATATACATATATATATGTACTATAAAAAATATTACAGATTTATCTTATTTTAGTTTTTTCCTCTGCCTTATTTCAACAAAATCCGAACTGGCCAGGCCGACGGCCCAGCCAGCGAAGCCGCGGCCCAGCCAGCGAATCCGCCAGCCCAGCACAGCACGTCGCACGCCCAAGCCGCCTTCGCCTCGGTCGCCCGCTCCCCTCTCACTCGCCCTTGTGCCGCTGACCGCAGGGCCCCACTGCCCGATCGCTCTCGCCCGCGATCTTCTTCCTCCCCACGCCAAAACCACGCCGCCGCCGCCGTATCCCGGATCCCTCGAGATCCTCTTCCCTGACCTGCCCCCTCCTCCAAGTCGATCGCCCCTATATATATACCCCTCCCCTCATCCCGTTCCGCCCCTTCCTGACCCTCGAACCCTTCTCCCTCGCTGTCTATTGCTCGCCGGAGCCGAGCGCCGCCGCCGCACCATTATCGCTCTACCGCATCGCCCAGACCACCTCACTCCTCCCCGAGACCACCCCGACCTCCCCTTGCTCCCCCGCATCGCCTGAACACCACTTAGCCGCCACACCATCGACGCCGGAAGCTGCTGACCACGTCGGAGCTCCCCTGCCCTCACTGTAAGAACCAGGAACACCCTCAGACGTCGGATCTATAGTCAACGCATTAGATTAGATTAGATCGAACAGTTTTTTTTATTATTAGATCGGTTTTGTGCGGTTCATTTACGGTTTGGTTAGACCGGTAGATTGGTTTTTCTTCTTTTACACACGTTAGCAGTTTAGTTATATATCGGCCGACCGCAGTTTAGCGCCGGATCGCTCACCTCTCTAGCCCATTAGCAGTAGGCCACGTAGCACTTGCCCTTTTTTTCTTTCGTTTCTGTTTCAACAAAAAAAACAGAATAGTTCTGTTTTTAGATTGCTTATAACTTTTATAGTTTAGATCCAAATTGAGTGATTCGTTTTGCATTGTGTCACAAATTTCTTTAAGTTTATGTTTGTGCACTTGGGTTTGAAATTTTAGTAGTTTAAACTCGAGTTTGATGAAATTTGTTCAAATCGCTAATTTGGTCATATTTTGAGTTTTACAAAGTATTTTTGACTGATTCTTTTTGCTACTGATTTATTAAAGTTTTGTCTATCCGGTAGCATATAGTTATTTGTTTTTAGTTTATTTTAAATTAGTGTTTTATGCAAAACAGTACTGTTTTAGTTCTAGTTTAGTTTTAGTCTTTTCTTTATAGTTTTAATTGTTTTTAAAAAGATTCCTTTTGTCACTTTTGACAAATTTAGTTTTGTTTCTGTTATAAAACAATAGACAATTTTATTCTTATTTTAAAAATTTATTTTTTTCTTTAGTTTTGTATGAAAACTTGTATAGGTCATAGTTATAGTTTTATAAAAGCATTTTATTTGTTTCCTTTTGCAAATAAAATTTTATGAAAAAATACCTTCTGTTAACTTAGTTGTTTTACTTTGTATTTTTCTATTAATTTATTAGTTTAGTGTTTTAATTGTTGTTAAGTTTTTACTTAGGACAAAATTGTTTTGTGTTAAGTCCTAGAGTTTTCTTTAGTAGTTTTGTTGTATAGTTTTACTTTGTTCTTATTTGGTGTCCCTTATTGTTTTACAATTTATTTGTTGGTTTTATTATGAGTGTTAGAATTGCTTGCTAGTATGTTTACTTATATGAATGTTATGCTTGATTATATAGATTTTTAACGGAGTGACGAATAGTTCTACCAAGTCATTATTTTGAGAGTGTTGTTATCTTCATCAAGTAATACCAGGAAAGTTCACTTTGACCATGTTCTCCATACCTATGTTTATTTGCATGTAGTAGCACCCTTTCAACAATCTCTACAGTAGTGTTATTGAATCTTGTAGTTGAGTAGAATGCATGAGGTAGAAACCCATCCCCCTGTTACCAACCCGGGACGTTACATAGTTTTAATGCTACGCTATAGTAGACGGGGTTTGGTATGAATGCATGAGAGTGGTGTGAAGAAGGAGGACTCTAAGCCAATGGCGACAACTTCATGATGGCACCAGCCAGGACTGCATCTTCAGGACTCCTTAAGATTTCGAGACTCGAGACAAGAATTCAATACACACTACTAGGTGAAGGACAGTTGACAGGCACCCTGGAGAAACCAGTGGTTGGTTGGGATGCATGGAGAAGCGCCATGACATCTTGCTGAAAGCTTCACCCAGACTCAATGAGACGGAAGAATACGTCATGCCCGAAAGCTTACCTGTGCAACCGCAAGTCACTATGGGCTCTGGCTTGGTTGACCTTAGTTGTGACTCTGGCTAGGACGGTGCTAGCAGATGTAGAACTACTGTAGGATTGGGTGAGCCGAACAGTGGTCAGAGGAACTCTTCGGAAGACCATGATTCGGTCATCTTGTTCTCAAACACCCTGAAGTGCGAGAATGTAAAGAGAGGGATCGAATCTTGCGGGTAAAGTGTACAAACCTCTGCAGAGGGTTAAAACCTAATCGATTAGTCGTGTCCCCGGTTACGGACAATTTGAGCCTCTAGACTCTGATCTATCTTGGAACTCTAAACACTAGACTGATAATTTAATTGTGGGCAACTTATGAGGATTTGGGCTATGAGACATCGGTTGGCGGAACCATGCCAGGATAGAGAACTCTGTAGTACAGACTCCGATTAATTCCTTTGATGTAGGGAAAATAAAACCAGCTTTTATGCAAACAAAAACTCAGATACAGAGCCACAAAGCCATATTGCATATAGTATAGTTTATCAATTGTTTTTCTTACAGTGATCTTGCCGGTACATTCAATGTACTGACCTACACGGCTGCAACGTCTGATGTTGCAGATATGTTTCTTCCGACGAGTAAGAGTACGATAGAAGGTTACGGTCTACACTCAACCTGTCGATGGTGTTGATGGGACTCCACACCCGATTGTTTGTTTCCGCTGAGACTTATGAGGTATATATCAGTTTTACATTATTTATACATGTGATTGCACTTTGATATATACATTGACGTACTGTGTGTGCCAGCATACCGATCCAGGGATGGCACGGATACATAGAGGCTTGACCGTCTGAGGTCGGGTCGCTACAGATATGGTATCAGAGCACATGTTGACCGTAGGACGTGACCCTAGAAATCGGAAAGCTCCTAGGACAGGAAATCTCTAAAACTTTATTTTGAAAATAATCCATTACTTCTCATCTTTTCTGATTTTATCAAATATTCTCTCTTACCTCAAATAGTTAGAATATACCCCTTTCCCTTTTGACCACACAGAGGATCAACTGAAGCCACTCCAAAAAGGGCAAGATGTCGGACAATCGATGACCATTTCAGAGTAAACAGGATTTGACCATGCATTAGAAGAGTTGAAGCTACACCAGTTGAAATTCCGGCAACATGAAGAATCAGAAGAATTATTTGACCATTAGAGGACCAAACCCATGTTATACACTTACGTTAGATGCGACGATTTGTGAGCTATCATTTGTTTGATGTTTTTCCGACAGCCACAAAATAAAACTCGTTTCTTCAAAACTATTATTTGTATTGTGTGTATCCCTTCCCACCTCTCTCTTATCTCACCCTAAAACCCTTGGACCCAGTAGATGATGAGTGAAGTTGGACTGGTATTCTCTGGACCGAAAATCCAGCCGGAGGCAGAGCTATGGATTCAGAACATGGAGAATCACTTCGGGAGCAATTTGGTTTCAAGGAATAATGAAGTATCGTACGCTCTTCAGTACTTTAAAGGAAGTGTTGCAACATGGTGGCAGATACATCAAGCTATACAGGGATGGAATGGAGCAAGGACTTGGGAAGAATTCAAGAAGACTCTGACAAGATCCCGTCTCATCCGGAAGCACCATGATACCCCAAGAAATAAACCTTGTGCCTATAAGATTTGCGGAGAAATAGGACACACCCAGGAGGAACACAAGGATGGATGCCCTCATTGTGCGGAGAAACACCCAGCTGAAGAATGCCCTACTAGTCAGGTGACTTGTTTCTTGTGTGAAGGAACCACCCACTACCCAGCTCAGTGTCACATTTACCCCACGGTGCAACAAACTATTCAGAAGTAGGAAGAAGGAATGAAAGAAGCCCTCTGAGAAGTTCTGAAAGAACCTGTGATTAAGGAAAGGGTTGAAGACCCTGATGGAGAAAGCCTCAACAGATTTTACTCCAATGCCTGTTATTCATGTGGAGAAGAAGGAAATTTTTCACAGTATTGCACCAAGGAAAGAAAAGAGTATCTAGGATACTTCCCGACAGAAGTAGTGGAGTTTGATCCACAGGAAATAGAACGTCTGATCAGAACGAAGAAAAAAGGAAGAGAAAACAAAGACACCCTTAGAACAACCCAATTTCTGCAAAGAGGGACAAGAGTCATATTACCTGTTTTGAATGTAAGGACGTCGGACATTATGCCAATGATTGTCTCGAAAGGAAGCAAGGAACTCAAGGAGCAGGCACCATCACCAAGAAGCCTCGAGACATGCCGGAAGTTATTTGTTTTCGTTGCAAGGAAGCAGGACATTTTGCTAAGGATTGTTCAAATCATGAGAAAGCTGGAGCTGAGTAGTGGAGATGTTGATAACAGTAATAAGGGCAGTATGGAAAACACTTTTTCATGAGAATGCGGGGTTGAGTTATGTAATAGATTACTCAGAGATTGTAATAATTCATGACTCAATAAAGTTGATATGTCATATGTTGAAAGGCTTAAAGGATTTGTTATGTTTTATCTTGGAAATTAATATTCTGGGTGAACATGGAAGAAAATGAGTTGTGATGCATAAACTGGATGTTGGAAATTGAGTTTGAAGTTTTGTTTGGATGATATGAATGTGTACCCAAGGAGATATGTACCTTATTCTGAGCACCATTTTTGTTTTACAACTGCAGATGACGGCCCTTTATGAGTCTTTCCTTAAGGGCCCGGAAACGATCATGACCCTGACAAGTGATCATGATTACCCAAAGATCCTGAAGGACATGATGAAGCATATTCACCTTGAAGGAGATGCAGTCTACAAAGGCTACCCCTTCATGCAAAAGGGAGTGGAACTTTGGTATGTGGAGGTACACCTCCACCGTATGAAAGGAGTTTTCCCAAAGACGATGGGACAGTACTTTTTCATCTCACGTGTACCACAAGCAACTTTCTCCGACGCTGTTCGTGAAGCAGCCATGGAAGCCATACGCCAGATAGGAGAAATACTTGAAGCAAGACTCCATTATACTCAGGAATACCTAAGAGAAGTGCATGCAGAGATGATGGAGATGAAGCTCAAGGCCACCACGATGAAACAGAAGACTGAAGATTTCAAGGCGCATGTCACACAATTCCAGTGGGACTGAAGAATCCTCAAGGGGGAAAATTAATAAAGTTGGAAGTAATGCCTGACCATACCAAACCATATGGGTGGCAGCATTTGTAATAAGGTACTTTTCGGAATTTGGATTTACGAAAAATGGTTAAGGATGTAATAAAAGATTTGATATGAAATAATATGATAAACTAGTGCATTTCATTTTAGGTGTGGTAGTACTCCGTAAAGCCACACGATCAATGAAGAAAGAAATGTGTTATTCATGACGGTCCATAGAAGGGAGCTGGACCAAATAAGTTGGAGTTTGTTATGATCGTCACCACAAGAGTGTGACAAAATGAAGTACTACTGGATTTAAAGGAGGTTTAATGTTGGAATATGGAACAACTGTAACTCCACGGATGAGTTAACACAATGCAAGCGCTGAAGTGGACCCATAACCCACAGGCCCAGGATTTGACAAAGGCACAAGCACAATCTTGTTGAAGGAAGAATTCTGGAAGAAGCTGTGAATTGATCAGCAGACGTTACATAGGATGTTACGTAAACCCCAAGATTGTGAAGAACTATAGATGTTTTGTTCAGCTTGCAGAATCAATGGGTTTACCCGAACCCAGATCAAGGACAAGAGAAATTTCTGCAAAGCTTGTGAGGATGCCCGACTGTTAAAAATACGAGATTCGCTAAACCTTATACAGGGTAATGATATGGGTGCGGAATGAATTGATCACCATACTGACTTACTCTTATCATTCTCTCTTGATATTTGGAATGGTAAATCTGAGAGGCTTACCCATAGTAAAGTGACGACGCTCGTTGAAGCCTTGCTTAAGCCTTAGAATGGTATGATGATAAACACATGTACATGGCAGCTGTTGCCAATCGTAGATTATACGGTGAGAATGAAGCCAAGGCCCTTTTTTCTGCAGAAACCATTAATGGTAGACCACCATGATTATTTCGATAGTTGTCTAGAATGGAGGCAGACCTATCAGCTAAGGCCCAGTCTCGGAAGAACGTCACCAGGATGAAAGGACACGTGTTTGAGGAAAAGGTTATGCCCCGACTGGAAGAGCACCCGTGAAAGAGCTATTACAGAGGATATGAGAACACCGACACCAGCAACACAAAAGGATGGAGTACATGAGTTTTGTCGGAACCATACCCATGCTTTTAAGTGTGGTAGTACACTAGACCCTTCCGACCAAAATATTTGCTAGAAGACCCCAAACCTTAACCTTTTCTTGCTAGCCTCTTCGAATCTCGAGGACGAGATTCATTTTAAGTGTGGTAGGTTTGTAACATCCCAAAATTCTAAATTTTGGAATGTTATTTTAAATAAATATTTATGATTGTTTGTTTGATTATTGTGTGACTGATTATGTGAAATTGAGTGGCATTGGAAATTTCAGAGGCATTTGAATTTTATTTGAATTTGGATTCAACTTGGCATTCAAAATTTATTTCATATACCCCTGACAAATACTTGTTTAAAAGTATGAGAGGAGCTAACATGACACTCCAAAAAGTCAGGAGAAATTAATGCCAAAAGTTTTTGAATTCAAATTGGAGTTTATTTGGAATTTATAAAAAAAATGTTTTCTTCTAGTTTGGATTTTGCCTCCAGAAAAATGTTCACGTTGTAGGGTTTATTTTTCTGATTTTTTTGATATATATATATATACTATATAAAAATATTAAAGATTTATCTTATTTTAGTTTTTTTCCTCTACCTTATTTCAAAAAAATCCGAACTGGCCAGGCCGACGGCCCAGCCAGCGAAGCCGCCAGCCCAGCGCAGCGCGCCGCACGCCCAAGCCGCCTTCGCCTCGGTCGCCCGCTCCCCTCTCGCTTGCCCCTGTGCCGCTGACTGCAGGGCCCCATTGCCCGATCGCTCTCGCCCGCGATCTTCTTCCTCCCCACGCCAGAACCACGCCGCCGCCGCCGTATCCCGGATCCCTCGGGATCCTCTTCCCCGATCTGCCCCCTCCTCCAAGTCGATCGCCCCTATATATATACCCCTCCCCTCACCCCGTTCCGCCCCTTCCTGACCCCCGAACCCTTCTCCCTCGCTGTCTATTGCTCGCCAGAGCCGAGCACCGCCGCCGCACCATTATCGCTTTACCGCATCGCCCAGACCACCTCACTCCTCACCGAGACCACCCCTGACCTCCCCTTGCTCCCCCGCGTCGCCTGAACACCACCGAGCCGCCATACCGTCGATGCCGGAAGCTGTTGACCACGCCGGAGCTCCCCTGCCCTCACTATAAGCACCAGGAACACCCTTAGACGTCGGATCTATAGTCAATGCATTAGATTAGATTAGATCGAACAGTTTTTTATTATTAGATCGGTTTTGTGCGGTTTATTTACGGTTTAGTTAGACCGGTAGATCGTTTTTTTTTCTTTTACACGCGTTAGCAGTTTAGTTATATATCGGCCGATCGCAGTTTAGCGCCGGATCGATCACCTCTCTAGCCCATTAGCAGTAGGCCACGTAGCACTTGCCCATTTTATTTTCTTTCGTTTGTGTTTCAACAAAAAAACAGAATAGTTCTGTTTTTAGATTGCTTATAACTTTTATAGTTTAGATCCAAATTGAGTGATTCTTTTTGCATTGTGTCACAAATTTGTTTCAGTTTATGTTTGTGCACTTAGGTTTTAAATTTGAGTAGTTTAAACTTGAGTTTGATGAAATTTGTTCAAATCGCTAATTTGGTCATATTTAGAGTTTTACAAAGTATTTTCGACTGATTCTTTTTGCTACTATTTTATTATAGTTTTGTCTATCCATTAGCATATAGTTATTTGTTTTTAGTTTACTTTAAATTAGTGTTTTATGCAAAATTGTACTATTTTAGTTCTAGTGTAGTTTTAGTCTTTTCTTTATAGTTTTAATTGTCTTAAAAAAATTCCTTTTGTCACTTTTGACAAATTTAGTTTTGTTTCTGTTATAAAACAGTAGACAAATTTATTCTTATTTAAAAAAATTCTTTAGTTTTGTATGAAAACTTGTATAGGTCATAGTTATAGTTTTATAAAAGCATTTTATTTGTTTCCTTTTGCAAATAAAATTTTATGAAAAAATACCTTCTATTAACTTAGTTGTTTTACTTTGTATTTTTCTGTTAATTTATTAGTTTAGTGTTTTAATTGTTGTTAAGTTTTTACTTAGGACAAAATTGTTTTGTGTTAAGTCCTAGAGTTTTCTTTAGTAGTTTTGTTGTATATTTTTCCTTTGTTCTTATTTGGTGTCCCTTATTGTTTTGCAATTTATTTGTTGGTTTTATTATGAGTGTTAGAATTGCTTGCTAGTATGTTTACTTATATGAATGCTATGCTTGACTATATAGATTTTTAACGGAGTGACGAATAGTTCTACCAAGTCATTATTCTGAGAGCGTAGTTATCTTCATCAAGTAATACCAGGCAAGTTCACTTTGACCATGTTCTCCATACCTATGTTTATTTGCATGTAGTAGCACCCTTTCAACAATCTCTCCAGTAGTGTTATTGAATCTTGTAGTTGAGTAGAATGCATGAGGTAGAAACCCATCCCCCTGTTACCAACCCGGGACGTTACATAGTTTTAATGCTATGCTATAGTAGACGGGGTTTAGTATGAATGCATGAGAGTGGTGTGAAGAAGGAGGACTCTAAGCCAATGGCGACAACTTCATGATGGCACCGGCCAGGACTGCATCTTCAGGACTCCTCAAGATTTCGAGACTCGAGACAAGAATTCAATACACAATACTAGGTGAAGGACGGTTGATGGGCACCCTGGAGAAACCAGTGGTTGGCCGGGATGCATGGAGAAGTGCCATGACATCTTGCGGAAAGCTTCACCCAGACTCAAAGAGATGGAAGAATACTTCATGCCCAGAAGCTTACCTGTGCAACCGCAAGTCACTATGGGCTCTGGCTTGGTTGACCTTAGTTGTGACTCTGGCTGGGACGGTGCTATCAGATGTAGAACTACGGTAGGATTGGATGAGCCCCGGACAGTGGTCAGAGGAACTCTTCGGAAGACCATGATTCGGTCATCTTGTTCTCAAACACCCTGAAGTGCGAGAATGTAAAGAGAGGGATCGAATCTTGCGGGTAAAGTGTACAAACCTCTGTAGAGTGTTAAAACCTAATCGATTAGCCGTGTCCCTGGTTACGGAAAATTTGAGCCTCTGGACTTGGATCTATCTCGGAATTCTCAACACTGGACTGATAATTTAATTGTGGGCAACTTATGAGGATTTGAGCTATGAGACATCGGTTGGCGGAACCATGCCAGGATAGAGAACTCCGTAGTACAGACTCCGGTTAATTCCTTTGATGTAGGGAAAATAAAACCAGCTTTTGTGCAAACAAAAACTTAGATACAGAGCCACAAAGCCATATTGCATATAGTATAGTTTATCAACTGTTTTTCTTACAGTGATCTTGTCGGTACATTCAATGTACTGACCTACACGGCTGTAACGTCTCATGTTGCAGATATGTTTCTTCCGACGAGTAAGAGTACGGTACAGGGTTACGGTCTACACTCAACCTGCCGATGGCGTTGATGGGACTCCACACCCAATTGTTTGTTTCCACTGAGACTTATGAGGTATATATCAGTTTTACGTTATTTATACATGTGATTGCACTTTGATATATACATTCACGTACTGTGTGTGCCATCATATCGATCCAGGGATGGCACAGATACACAGAGGCTTGACCGTCTGAGGTCGGGTCGCTACACTCCCTCTGAATCTTGGGACGACATATTTATCTAATCTACTGCAGAAACAACTCAAAACGAAAACAGGGGATTTTGACGTGGTACTGTGGTCAAGACCTTCGGGAGATTATATAATGATTTTTTACCGACCAAAAGAAGTACCGTGCAAGAAAATAGAGTCCAGAGGGCACACGAGGTGGCCACAAGGGCGGGGGCGCGCCCAGGGGGTAGGGCATGCCCTCCACCCTTGTGGTGGCCTCGTGTCTCTTTTGGGATACTTTTAATTTTCCTAATTTTTTAAATATTCCAAAACGGAGGAAAATTGTTGTTAGAACAGTTTTGGAGTTGGTTTACTTACCGTACCACATACCTATTCCTTTTCAAAGTCTGAAATGTTCTGGAAAGTGTCCCTTATGTACTCCTCCGATGTTACGGTATTAATTATATTGGTCTCAACATTTATGAGAGTACCAGAGATATAATGGTTGATTCTTTGACCATTTACCACCTTTAGATTTGTGCCTTCGGCATTGTTGATTTTTATGGCATCGGAACAATAGAGCTCCTCGATAATGTAGGGACCTTCCCATTCAGAGAGAAGCTTTCTTGCAAAAATCGTAAATGAGAGTTGTATAACAAAACATGAACACCTATGTTAAACTCACGCTTTTGTATCCTTTTGTCATGCCATCTCTTAACTTTTTCTTTAAACAACTTGGCATTCTCATAGGCTTGGGTTCTCCATTCATCAAGTGAGCTAATGTCAAATAACCTCTTCTCACCAGCAAGTTTGAAATCATAATTCAGCTCGCCCAATATGCCTTATGTTCTAGTTCGAGAGGTAAGTAACATGCTTTTCCATAAACCATTTTATATGGAGACATACCCATAGGGTTTTTATAAGCAGTTCTATAAGCCCATAATGCATCATCAAGTTTCTTAGACCAATTATTTCTAGATCTATTAATCGTCTTTTGCAAAATCAATTCAATCTCTCTATTGCTCAATTCTACTTCACAACTAGGCTGAGGATGATAAGGAGATGCAATTCTATGGTTAACATCATATTTAGCAAGCATTTTATGGAAAGCACCATGAATAAAATGTGAACCACCATCAGTCATTAAATATCTAGGGACTCCAAACCTCAGAAAAATAACTTCTTTAAGCATCTTAATAGAAGTGTTATGATCCACACTACTAGTTGGAATAGCTTCTACCCACTTAGTAACGTAATCAACAACCACTAAAATATGTGTATACCCATTAGAGGAAGGAAAAGGCCCCATATAATCAAAGCCCCAAACATCAAATGGTTCAATAACAAGTGAATAATTCATAGGCATTTCCTGACGTCTACTAATATTACCTATTCTTTGGCATTCATCACAAGACAAGACAAACTTACGAACATCCTTGAAGAGAGTAGGCCAATAAAAACCAGATTGCAATACCTTATGTGCAGTTCTATCTCCAGCGTGGTGTCCTTCGTAAGACTCGGAGTGGCACTTGCGTAGGATCTGTTCCTGTTCATGCTCAGGTACACTACGTTGAATAACACCATCTACTCCTTTATAAAGTTGTGGGTCGTTGCAAAAGTAATGTCTTAAATCATAGACTTTTTTTATTTTGTTGGTATGTGAAACTAGGTGGTATAAATTTAGCAACGATGTAATTAGCATAATCAACATACCATGGAGTATTACGAGAAGCATTTATGACAGCTAGTTGTTCATCAGGAAAGCTATCATCAATAGGCAGTGGGTCATCAAGAACATTTTCTAACCTAGACAAGTTGTCTGCAAAGCGGTTCTAAGCTCCCTTTCTATCAATAATATGCAAATCAAATTCTTGTAGAAAGAGAACCCATCTAATAAGTCTAGGTTTAGCATCTTTCTTTTCCATAAGATCTTTAATAGCAACATGATCAGTGTGAACAGTTACTTTGGAATCAACAATATAAGATCTGAACTTACCACAAGCAAATACAATTGCTAAAAATTCTTTTTCAGTAGTAGCATAATTCTTTTTCAGAAATTTTATGCCCCAAGACAATACCTTCATTAACCATAAAGTGGCACTTCTCCCAATTCAAGACAAGATTAGTTTCTTCACATCTCTGCAAAACTCGATCAAGGTTGCTTAAGCAATCATCAAAAGAAGTTCTGTAAACAGAGAAATCATCCATGAAAACCTCAACAATCTTTTCACAAAAATCAGAGGATATAGCAGTCATACATCTTTGAAAGGTAGCAGATGCATTGCATAAACCAAAAGGCATACATCTATAAGCAAAAGTACCGAAAGGGCAAGTAAAAATGGTCTTCTCCTGATCCTCTTTGACACAGGTATTTGAGAGAAACCAGAATAACCATCTAGAAAGCAAAAATGTGTATGTTTGGATAGTCTTTCTAGCATTTGATCGATAAGAGGTAGAGGGTAATGATCTTTTCTAGTAGCTTTGTTTAATCTGCGAAAATCAATTACCATTCTATAACCTGTAACAATTCTTTGTGGCATCAATTCATTCTTATCATTAGGAATAACAGTAATACCTCCCTTCTTAGGGACACAATGAACATGACTTACCCATCTACTATCAACAACAGGATAAATTATACCTGCCTCCATAAGTTTTACTATTTCATTTCTTACCAGTTCTTTCATCTTAGGATTTAACCGTCGTTGGTGATCAACAACTGGTTTAGCATCTTTCTCCAAATTAATTTTGTGCTGGCATGGAGTGGGACTAATGCCCTTAAGATCATCAAGAGTATATCCAATAGCGGCACGGTGCTTCTTCAGAGTTTTCAATAATTTCTTTTCTTCATGCTTTGAAAGGTTAGCACTACTAATAACAGGATATATCTTCTTTTCATCAAGATAAGCATATTTCAATGTATTAGGTAATTGTTGAAGCTCAAACACGGGATCACCCTTGGGTGGAGGAGGATCCCCAATGATTTCAACAAGCAAATTTTGTTTCAAAATAGGCCCTTGGTTAAAGAATATTTCATCTATTTCCCTTCTTTCATTCATAAACATATCATTTTCATGGTCTAGAAAATATTATTCTGAAGTATTAGTAGGAGGCAAGGCAATAGAAGAAAGACTAATAATTTCATCCTTACTAGGCATTTTTTATCATGGGGTTGTCTACGAAATTTAGAGAAATGAAAATCATGAGACATATCCCCTAAACAATAGTAACAATATATCCCTCGCAGTCTATCTTAGCATTAACAGTATTCAAGAAAGGTCTACCAAATATAATGGGACAAAAATTATCTTGTGGGGAATCAAGAACAAGAAAATTTGTAGGGTATTTAATTTTCCCACACAGGACTTCAACATCTCTAAAATCCCAATTGGTGATATAGTATCTCTATTGGCAAGCTTAATAGTAACATCAATATCTTCTATCTCAGCAGGTGCAATATCATTCGGAATTTCTTGGTACAAGGTATAAGGAATTGCACTCACACTAGCACAACATCACATAAGCCATGATAACAATGATCTCCTATTTTAACGGAAACAACAGGCATGCCAACAACAGGTCTATGTTTATCTTTTATATTAGGCTTAACAATTCTAGCAACTTCATCATAGAAATAAATAACATGCCCATCAATATTATCGACCAAGAGATCTTTAACCATCGCAATACTAGGTTCAACTTTAATTTTCTCAGGGGGTGTAGGTGTTCTAGTATAACTCTTACGAACCACAGTTCAAGCTTTAGCATGATCCTTTATTCTAACAGGAAAAGGTGGTTTCTCAATATAAGCAGTAGGAACAATAGGATCAACATTATAAGTAATAGTTTCTTCTTCAACTTTAATAGGTTCAACTACTTTCACTTCAATGGCAGGATGATATTTAAACCACTTCTCCTTAGGGAGATCAACATGAGTAGCAAAAGATTCACATAAAGAAGCTACTATCTCAGAGTCAAGTCCATATTTAGTGCTAAAATCACGAAAAGCATCGGTATCCATAAAAGATTTAACACAATAAAACTTAAGGTTTATACCTGACTCCTTAACTTAGTTGAGTTCCCAATCTTCAAAGTTGCATTTAATTCTTTCCAATAAATCCCATTTTAATTCAATATCCTTCTTCATAAAAGAACTAGTACAAGAAATATCGAGCATGGATCAATAATTATGAGAAAGCCGAGCATAAAAATTATGAATAATAATTTCTCTTGAGATCTCATGCTTGGGGCATGAATATAACATTGACTTAAGCCTCCCCCAATCTTGAGCGATACTTTCTCCTTCATGAGGCCAAAAACTATATATATAATTCCGATTACGATGAACCAGATGCATAGGATAAAACTTCTGATGAAATTCCAATTTCAATCGGTTGTAGTTCCATGATCCAATATCATCACATAGCCTATACCATGTCAATGCCTTTCCCTTAAAAGATAAAGGGAAGACCTTCTTCTTGACAACATCCTCGGGCATACCTACGAGCTTAAATAATCCACAAACTTCATCAACATAGATTAGGTGTATATCGTGATGTAATGTTCCATCTCCTGCATAAGGATTAGCTAGCAGTTTCTCTATCATACCCGAAGGAATTTCATAATAAATATTTTTAGTAGGTGCAGTAGGTTTAGGAGCAACTCTTTGCTCTTCCGTTCGAGGTTAAGATACCCCGAACAAGCCCCTCAAAGGATTATTTTCCATAGTAACAAGTGACAGTAAATTTCATCACACTATATAAATGTTTCCTTACCAAAGGCGCTTCACTCCCCGGCAATGGCGCCAGAAAAGAGCTTAATGACCCACAAGTATAGGGGATCTATTGTAGTCCTTTCGATAAGTAAGAGTGTCGAACCCAATAAGGAGCAGAAGGAAATGACAAGCGATTTTCAGCAAGGTATTCTCCACAAGCACTGAAATTATCGGTAACAGATAGTTGTGTGACAAGATAATTCATAACGGGTAACAAGTACCAAAAGTAGACCAGGTACGGCAAGGTGGCCCAATCCTTTTTGTACCAAAGGACAAGCCTGGACAAACTCTTATATAAAGCAAAGCACTCCAGAGGACACATGGAAATTGTTCTCAAGTTAGTTTTCATCATGTTCATATGATTCGCGTTCGTTACTTTGATAATTTGATATGTGGGCGGACCGGTGCTTGGGTGCTGCCCTTCCTTGGACAAGCCTCCCACTTATGATTAACCCCTCTCGCAAGCATCCGCAACTACGAAATAAGAATTAATGTAAACCTATCCATAGCATGAAACATATGGATCCAAATCAGCCCCTTACGAAGCAACGCATAAACTAGGGTTTAAGCTTCTGTCACTCTAGCAACCCATCATCTACTTATTACTTTCCAATGCCTTCCCCTAAGCCCAAATAATGGTGAATTGTCATGTAGTCAATGTTCACATAACACCACTAGAGGAGAGACAACATACATCTCATCAAAATATTGAACGAATACCAAATTCACATGATTACTTATAATAAGACTTCTCGCATGTCCTCAGGAACAAACATAACTACTCACAAAACATATTCATGATCAAGATGAGAGGAGTATTAATTATCATTAAGGATCTGAAAATACAATCTTCCACCGGATAAACCAACTAGCATCAACTACAAGGAGTAATCAACACTACTAGCAACCCACAGGTACCAATCTGAGGTTTTGAGACAAAGATCGTATACAAGAGATGAACTAGGGTTTGAGAGGATATGGTGCTGGTGAAGATGTTGATGGAGATTGACCACATAAATAAAATTATGTAACTATGTGACTATGTCAAGACTCCTTCTTATAAATAAAATTTTAGATCTTAAGTACTTTATTCAAACAGCAATCAAAACAAAATAAAATGGCATTGCAAGGATAGCATATATCATCTGAAGGAGCAAAAACTTAGGCTCAACCAAAATTGACCGATAGTTGTTGAAGAAGACAGGTGGGATGCCTGTCAGGGCATCCCCAAGCTTAGATGCTTGAGACTTCTTGGAATATTAACTAGGGATGCCTTGGGCATCCCCAAGCTTGAGCTTTTGTGTCTCCTTAATTCCACTCATATCACGGTTTCCCTAATTCTTAAAAACTTCATCCACACAAAACTCAACAAGAACTCGTGAGATAAGTTAGTATAAATCCAAGCTAAACCTTATCATTCTCTACTGTAGAAAACACTAAAATTATAATTTGACATTGCATACTAAATGCCTCTGCATAACACTCCTATCCTCAAATAGAATCATTAAACAAGCAAACATATGCAAACAATGCAATCGTAACAGCAATCTTTCTAAACAGGATAGTCTGTAAAGAATTCAAGAGGAATCATACTTCTTTAACTCCAAAAATTCTGAAAAATTACAACGCTGTTGATAATTTGTTGTTACTCATTGTGGAAAAATTTCAAGATTTTATGATGTTCTTACTATTCACCAATATTCAAAACATAACAACAAACTTTCTGTTTTCAAACAGCAACATATAGACTTGCAAAATAAGCATGGTGAAGGCTATACTTGACCTTTTTATTGAAATAAAGGATGAAAAACATTACTATAAATAACATCAAGCAAATCCTAATAAAATAAAATGACGCTCCAAGCAAAACACATATCATGTGGTGAATAAAAATATAGCTCCAAGTAAGGTTACCGGTGAACGAAGACAAAAGAGGGGATGCCATCCGGGGCATCCCCAAGCTTAGGCTATTGGTGTCCTTGAATATTAACTTGTGTGCCTTGGGCATCCCCAAGCTTAGGCTCTTGCACTCTTATTTCGTAGTCCATTGAATCTTCACCCAAAACTTGAAAACTTCACAACACAAAACTTAACAGAAAACTTGTAAGCTCCGTTAGTATAATAAAGCAAATCACCACTTAGGTATTGTTTTGAACTCATTCTAAATTTATATTGGTGTTATATTGTCGGTGTACAAAAGTAGGGGCTCTCCTTTTATATCCCTTAACTTGTGCACGGGCAGTCAAAGCCGAACCCACGGCCCCACTGAGAGAGGCATAGGAGGGATGCCGGAGCACAAGACGACCAGAGCAACGCCAAGACCAGAGACGCGGAGAGAGCAAGAGGGAGAGGTGGACTCCCCGGCAAGACCCTTGCCGGGGTGGCTTCCGCAGCCTCAGCGAGATCCTTGCCGGGGCAACTTGCCTGACGCCAGCAAAGCGCGCCACCCTTGAGCCCAAGGGGTTCCCACACCATATTAGAACCAAGGCTCGGGAGGAACCTCCGTGGTGGCATGCAAATCTTTGTAGAAATCATAGACACGCAAGATCAGATGAAAACCAGAAGACGACGATCCTTAGCAAGATCCTTGCCAAGGAGATCCATGAGACCCCCGGCAAGATCCTTGTCGGGGACGACCACGGTGCCGCAGCAAGATCCTTGACGGGCCCTCGGCAAGACCCTTGCCGAGGACGCCTGCGGGGCCGCAGCCAGGCCCGCGTCTGCCAAGACTCCACCGCCGCTCCCATACAGCTGCCAGCTCGACCAACTGAGCAGGCATCTACGTGGCAGCTCGTGGCCTCTACACCAACTCAGCAAGCACCTGCGTGGTGGCATGCAGATCTTCGTGAAGGCTCCACTACCGTGCTAGCCCAGCAGCCAGCCAACATGGTGCCACAACGCCTCGTCAGCTTGGACGCGCGTTGGAGCCAAGCGAGGCGATGACAGCTGGGACGAGCTTCTTTGCCGTGCCCAATAAAGCAAGAGGGGCGCGTCGGCAGCGCATTAAATGTGTTTGTCCGACGGTGCCAGGGGATAGACTCAGCCCATGTACACCTTTCCACCTCCTGTGTGCCGCTGTGGCGACCCCTTTTGACTATAAAAGGAGGCCTGAGGCGTACTAGAGGGGGATTCGGATCTTCTGGACTAGGGAGCCACTTCAGCTAGTTCAAGAACACAAGAACACCTAAATATACATCAAAGCAGGACTAGGGTTTTACGCGTCTCCGCGGCCCGAACCTGGGTAAACGATTTGTGTGCTGGCCGCCAGACCCGCTCTTTCCACAACCCCGCGCCCGCCAACCGTAGAAGGGATCCCAGTGACCCCATAGGTGTCGTTTCCCACCGACATCTCTGGCGCGCCAGGTAGGGGGTGCACAATTGTGAGAATCCGGTCTAGCAGTTAATTTAGCGGTTCTTCATTGCCATGGCTCCCAAGAAGAAGACGATCACGACGATCGGCTCGTCGGGGCCGAACGGCCTATACCAGTGTGGGCGAGTGGTGGGACGGTCGCGGGCGGAGGCCGAGGCACGGCTCGCGAACACCCGCATCGCTCTGGCAGCCAAAGCCTGGTGAGCGGCGTCGTTCGTGCGCGAGACGACAGGCCACACGCCACCAAATCCAAAGACGGAGCCAGGCCCCCCACAGGCGGTGCGGGGCCCTCCAGGGGCGGTGTCATGCCACCCACGGGTGACGCGGCGACTTCCGAGGCGCCTAGGCCGGCGCCCCCGACGCGCTCTTCCCAGGTTGTGCGCGACGAGCAGCGTCACCACGCTGGTGACCCTGGGCACCGTTGTGGGAAGAGTCATGTGCATCATTCGCGGGACGTAGAAGGCCAGCACGCGCGCCGAAGTGCTGGCGAAAATGGCGTACAACCGCCGGGCCGTGATAGAGCTCCTTCTAACATGGTTAGAAGTCAGAGCGCATCACGGTCCACGCAGCTTCCGCCACCACCCACGCTAGCGGAAGCTTTGGCACGCGCACAGTTGCTCCTCGACTTTCCTCCTGCTGCGGAGAAACTCAATGAGTGGAGAGCCACCATCCGAAGCCTCGTCGGCGTTGCCAAAAAAGATGAGCCACGACTGGCGGGGCCCTCTGGCCAGTGCTCCGTCGAGCCACCGCAGGCCAGTGGTGGAAGGATCGGGGGCGCTACGGCCACGATGCACTCTCCTCCTCCACGCCAGCCACCGCGGGTGTCGGTCCGTCGTGACGGAGCTTATGATAACATTTCCGTAGCATCGTCCGACCCACGGACCCACCGCGATCAGCGCCAAGTTCTTCGGGAGCGAGCCCGTGAAGACGCTCGAACCACCATCAAACACCGGCACGACGCGCGCCACCAGTCAGATAGGCAGGCGGGGCCCACTATGGACCACCCAGCACCGGAGGGCTCTGGCGACCTACCCTACGAGGTGGGTTGCCCGGCCTTACTCGTGAGTTGCGGCAGTTCCAGTGGCCCTCCCACCGCATGTTCAAGCCAGACGTTGGCGAGAAGTACAATGGCAAGACCCACCCGTCAGAGTTCCTCAGCATCTAGACCATCGCGATGCAAGCTGCTGGAGCCCGCGACGACAAGGTGCTTGCCAATTACTTCCCGCTGGCACTCAAACCCAGTGTCATGTCATGGTTGATGCACTTGCCGGCGGATTCCATTTCTTCTTGGTCGGACTTGTGCCATGAGTTCATTGGCGCCTTTACCGGAGGCCACCAAGCTCATGGCCAGGCAAGCGATTTGCATATCATCCCCCAGAAGGAAGGTGAAACCCTGCGCAAGTTCATACAGAGGTTCAGCCGGGTGCAATACAACATCCCAGATGTTCATCCCGCCGCCGTGATCAGCGCATTCCATCAGAATGTGCGCAACCGCAAGATGCATGAAGAGCTGGTGATAAACAAGTTCAAGGATGTGGCCGGACTTTATGTTTTGGCCAATAGGTGCACTCGAGCGGAAGAGGGGAGGAAGTACCCCGGCGAGGACACCGGCACAGGAACCGACTCCATAGACGAAGACGCGGCTGCCCCAACAAAAATGGGTCGGCGCCGCAACAGGAAGCGCAAGGGCAAGACCGTGCTTGCCGTCGAGGGATCCGAGGACGCCGGCGCTGCCAAGAAGGCCAAGGCAGACGACCCCGGCAAGGAAATTGCTGGGTGCACCACTTGTCAGGCCTTGGCGGTCACCGACAAGCCAGGAGGCTCCGACAAGCAATATTGCAAGATCCACCGCACCAAGGGCCACGACCTCCAGAACTGTCGGCAAATCAAGCTGCTTGCTGAGAAGCAAAAAGCCGAGTATGAAAGGCGGGACAAGGAGAAGGGCAAGGATGGTGCCGAGGGGTTTGGCAAGAAGCGTGGCGGCCAAGGAGGCCACCGAGGAAAGGATAATCAGCAAGAGAGGCCCGCTCGGGGCCGCGACAAGAAGCAAGAAGATGATGATCAAGACGAAGATGACGAGTCTGGCGAGCACGAGTTCCAGAAGGCCACGGAGGCCATGTGCGTAGATGGTGGTGCATCGTTGCACACTTCTCACCGCCAACTCAAGCAGTGGGCACGTGAGATTACAACAACAGAACCATCCCTCGATGCTCAGAGGCCACTAAAATGGTCTAGCACGCCTATCATTTTCGAGGCCGAGGACCACCCTGACCGCACGACTGCAGTAGGGTGTTTGTTGTTGTTGGTCTCGCCAACAATATGCAACCTCAAGGTGATGAAGATGCTAGTTGAAGGCGGGGCCGGTATGAACTTGATCTCGCCCGTTGTGATCAAAAGGCTGCAGATTCCTGATGGAGACCTCAAAGAGACGGACACGTTTCAAAGGGTCAACCCGGGGAGGAGTCAGCCGAAGGGTAAGGTCGCGCTACCCGTGACGTTTGGAGGTGAGTTAAACTATTGGATGGAGAGGATTGTTTCCGATGTATCCGAGATCCCCTTGCCCTAGAACGGGATTCTCGGCCGCCCGACACTACCCAAGTTTATGGCGGCGGCGCATTACGCCTACAACACACTGAAGATGCCGGGCCGATGACCATCATCACTGTCCCCTCTGACAAGAAGGATGCACTGATCTGTGCCGACCAACTCTATCGGGAAGCAGTTGCAGCGACTGCCGCCAAGGCACTCGCTCCTGCCGCTGGAGCCCCGGCAGGGAAGAAAACTGGCAAGACCTCTCGCACCCACTCCGGCAAGCACACCTCTTCGGGGTGTTGTGCTCCCGTCGAGGACGTGCCAGAGAGATCCACCGGCAAGAGCAAGAAATCCAGAGGTGCACCACTAGAGACCAAGAGGGCGTTCCCAGGGAGGTGATTGAGCACCATCTTGTTATCTGTCCTCATGCGCGACCCATCAAGCAAAAGGTCAAGAGGAAAGCTTTGGAACGGCAGGAGTTCATTACGGAAGAGATCAGGAAGTTGTAAGCGGAGGCTTGGTGAGAGGAGTACTCCATCCGACATGGTTGGCCAATCCGGGAGTAGTGCGCAAGGTGAATGGGAAGTGGAGGCTGTGTATTGACTACACAAATATCAATAAGGCTTGTCCCAAGGACCCTTTCCCGTTGCCGTGCATTGACCAGATTGTTGACTCCACGGCCGGGCGTGATCTGCTATCATTCCTTGACGCCTACTCGGGGTACCACCAAATCTTCATGGCGAGAGAGGACGAAGAGAAGACAGCGTTCATCACCCCAAGTGGCACGTATTTCTTTTTACGGGTGCCTTTTGGGTTGAAGAGTGCTGACTCGACGTTTCCAAGGGCGATCCAAATTGGTTTTGAGCCCCAGCTACATAGAAATATGGAGCTTATATGGATGACATAGTGGTCAAAACCAAAGACAGGGCGACACTTGTACAAGATCTGGAAGAGACGTTTGCGAATCTACGCAAGATCAACCTCAAGTTGAACCCTGAGAAGTGTGTCTTCGGCGTTCTATCCAGCAAACTTCTTGGGTTCTTTGTGTCACAGCATGGGATCGAGGCAGACAATATCAAGGGTATTGAGCATATTAGTGCACCCAAGCGGATCAAGGACGTGCGTCGGCTCACCGGGTGTGTTGCTGTTGGGGAACGTAGTAATTTCAAAAAAATTCCTACGCACACGCAAGATCATGGTGATGCATAGCAACAAGAGGGGAGAGTGTTGTCCACGTACCCTCGTAGACCGAAAGAGGAAGCGTTAGCACAACGCGGTTGATGTAGTCGAACGTCTTCACGATCCGACCGATCCAAGTACCGAACGCACGGCACCTCCGAGTTCAGCACACGTTCAGCTCGATGATGTCCCGCGAACTCTGATCCAGCAGAGCTTCACGGGAGAGTTCCGTCAGCACGACGGCGTGGTGACAGTGATGATGTTGCTACCGACGCAGGGCTTCGCCTAAGCACCGCTACAATATGACTGAGGTGGAATATGGTGGAGGGGGGCACCGCACACGGCTGGGAGAGATCAATTGATCAACTTGTGTGTCTAGAGGTGCCCCCCTGCCCTTGTATATAAAGGAGCAAGGGGGGAGGCCGGCCAGCCCTCTATGGGCGTGCCAGGAGGAGGAGTCCTCCTCCTAGTAGGAGTAGGACTCCCATTTCCTACTCCTACTAGGAGGAGGAAAGGAAGGAGGAGAAGGAGAAGGAAGGAGAAGGAGGAAAAAGAGGAAAGGGGGACCGGCCCCCTAGTCCAATTCGGTTTGGGCTAGGGGGCCCGCGCACCCTGCCTCCTCTCTTCCACCACTTGGCCCATGAGGCCCATTACTTCTTCCTCGTATTCCCGTAACTCCCCGGTACCCCCGAAAATACCCGAATCACTCGGAACCTTTCCGATGTCCGAATATAGTCGTCCAATATATCGATCTTTACGTCTCGACCATTTCGAGACTCCTCGTCATGTCCCTGGTCTCATCCGGGACTCCGAACTACCTTTGGTACATCAAATCACATAAACTCATAATACAATCATCACCGAAACTTTAAGCGTGCGGACCCTACGGGTTCGAGAACTATGTAGACATGACTGAGACATGTCTCCGGTCAATAACCAATAGCGGAACCTGGATGCTCATATTGGCTCCCACATATTCTACGAAGATCTTTATCGGTCAGACCGCATAATAACATACGTTGTTCCCTTTGTCATCGATATGTTACTTGCCCGAGATTCGATCGTCCGTATCTCAATACTGTTGGAAATATGCCCTAGAGGCAATAATAAAATGATTATTATATTTCCTTGTTCATGATAATTGTCTATTATTCATGCTATAATTGTATTATCCGGAAATCGTAATACATATGTGAATACATAGACCACAATGTGTCCCTAGTGAGCCTCTAGTTGACTAGCTCATTGATCAACAGATAGTCATGGTTTCCTGGCTATGGACATGGGGATGTCATTGATAACGGGATCACATCATTAGGAGAATGATGTGATGGACAAGACCCAAACCTAAGCATAGCACAAAGATCGTGTAAGTTCATTTTGTGAGAGCTTTTCTAATGTCAAGTATCATTTCCTTAGACCATGAGATTGTGCAACTCCCGGATACCGTAGGAGTGCTTTGGGTGTATCAAACGTCACAACGTAACTGGGTGGCTATAAAGGTGCACTACGGGTATCTCCGAAAGTGTCTGTTGGGTTGGCACGAATCGAGACTGGGATTTGTCACTCCGTATGACGGAGAGGTATCTCTGGGCCCACTTGGTAATGCATCATCATAATGAGCTCAACGTGACCAAGGGGTTGGTCGTGGGATCATGCATTACGGTACGAGTAAAGTGACTTGCCGGTAACGAGATTGAACAAGGTATTGGGATACCGACGATCGAGTCTCGGGCAAGTAAGGTACCGATTGACAAAGGGAATTGAATACGGGATTGATTAAGTCCTCGACATCGTGGTTCATCCGATGAGATCATCGAGGAGCATGTGGGAGCCAACATGGGTATCCAGATCCCGCTGTTGGTTATTGACCAGAGAGGCGTCTCGGTCATGTCTGCGTGTCTCCCGAACCCGTAGGGTCTACACACTTAAGGTTCGATGACGCTAGGGTTGTAGAGATATTAGTATGCAGTAACCCGAAAGTTGTTCGGAGTCCCGGATGAGATCCCGGATGTCACGAGGAGTTCCGGAATGGTCCGGGGGTAAAGATTTATATATAGGAAGTCCAGTTTCGGCCAGCGGGAAGGTTTCGGGGGTTACCGGTATTGTACCGGGACCACCGGAAGGGTCCCGGGGGTCCACCGGATGGGGCCACCTATCCCGGAGGGCCCCATGGGATGAAGTGGTGTGGGAACCAGCCCCTGATGGGCTGGTGCGCCCCACCCAAGGGCCCAAGGCGCCTAGGGTTGGAAACCCTAGGGGGCCGATGCCCCCCGAGGGGGCATGCGCCCCCCTGGTTGGAAACCCTAAGGGGGCCGTTGCCCCCAAGGCCCCCCCCCCCTTTTAGATGGGATCTCCAAGGGGGCATGCGCCCCCCCTAGCCCCTATATATAGTGGAAGGGAGGGAGGTCAGCCGCACCTTGCTCTTGGCACCTCCCTCTTCCTCCGTAACACCTCTCCTCCCCGCTTGTGCTTGGCGAAGCCCTGTCGGGATCCTGCTGCATCCACCACCACGCCGTCGTGCTGCTGGATCTTCATCAACCTCTCCTTCCCCCTTGCTGGATCAAGAAGGCGGAGACGTCTTCCCAACCGTACGTGTGTTGAATGCGGAGGTGCTGTTCGTTCGGCACTTGGTCATCGGTGATTTGGATCACGGCGAGCACGACTCCATCATCCCCGTTCACTTGAACGCTTCCGCTCGTGATCTCCAAGGGTATGTAGATGCACTCCTATTCCCCTCGTTGCTAGAATACTCCATAGATTGATCTTGGTGATGCAGGAATTTTTTTAATTTCTGCTACCATAACCCAACAGTGGCATCATGAGCTTGGTCTATGCGTAGTTACTATGCATGAGTAGAACACAAAGTAGTTGTGGGCGTCGATATTGTCAATTTGCTTGCCGTTACTAGTCTTATCTTGATTCGGCGGCATCGTGGGATGAAGCGGCCTGGACCAACCTTACACGTACGCTTACGTGAGACCGGTTCCACCGACTGACATGCACTAGTTGCATAAGGTGGCTGGCGGGTGTCTGTCTCTCCCACTTTAGTCGGATCAGATTCGATGAACAGGGTCCTTATGAAGGGTAAATAGAAATTGGCAATTCACGTTGTGGTTTTGGCGTAGGTAAGAAATGTGCTTGCTAGAAACCTATAGCAGCCACGTAAAAACTTGCAACAACAATTAGAGGACGTCTAACTTGTTTTTGCAGCAAGTGTTTTGTGATGTGATGTGGCCAAAGGTTGTGATGAATGATGAATGATATATGTGATGTATGAGATTGATCATGTTCTTATAATAGGAATCACGACTTGCATGTCGATGAGTATGACAACCGGCAGGAGCCATAGGAGTTGTCTTAATTTATTTATGACCTGCGTGTCAACATAAACGTCATGTAATTACTTTACTTTATTGCTAAACTGTTAGCCATAGTAGTAGAAGTAATAGTTGACATGACAACTTCAAGAAGACACGATGATGGAGATCATGGTGTCATGCCGGTGACAATGATGATCATGGAGCCCCAAAGATGGAGATCAAAGGAGCAAATGATATTGGCCATATCATGTCACTATTTGATTGCATGTGATGTTTATCATGTTTTACATCTTATTTGCTTAGAACGACGGTAGCTTAAATAAGATGATCCCTTGTAATAATTCAAGAAAGTGTTCCCCCTAACTGTGCACCGTTGCGAAGGTTCATTGTTTCGAAGCACCACGTGATGATCAGGTGTGATAGATTCTAACGTTCGAATACAACGGGTGTAAGCTAGATTTACACATGCAATACACTTAAGTTGACTTGACGAGCCTAGCATGTACAGACATGGCCTTGGAACACAGAAGACCGAAAGGTCGAGCATGAGTCATATAGAAGATACGATCAACATGAAGATGTTCACCGATGTTGACTAGTCCGTCTCACGTGATGATCGGACACGGCCTAGTTAACTCGGATCATGTTATACTTAGATGACTGGAGGGATGTCTATCTGAGTGGGAGTTCATTGAATAATTTGATTAGATGAACTTAATTATCATGAACTTAGTCTAAAATCTTTACAATATGTCTTGTAGATCAAATGGCCCACGTTGTCCTCAACTTCAACGCGTTCCTAGAGAAAACCAAGCTGAAAGACGCTGGCAGCAACTATACGGACTGGGTCCGGAACCTGAGGATCATCCTCATAGCTGCCAAGAAAGATTATGTCCTAGAAGCACCGCTAGGTGACGCACCCGTCCCACAGAACCAAGACGTTATGAACGATTGGCAGACACGTGCTGATGATTACTCCCTCGTTCAGTGCGGCATGCTTTACAGCTTAGAACCGGGGCTCCAAAAGCATTTTGAGAGACACGGAGCATATGAGATGTTCGAAGAGCTGAAAATGGTTTTTCAAGCTCATGCCCGGGTCGAGAGATATGAAGTCTCCGACAAGTTCTTCAGCTGTAAGATGGAGGAAAATAGTTCTGTCAATGAGCACATACTCAAAATGTCTGGGTTGCATAACCGCTTGACTCAGCTGGGAGTTAATCTCCCGGATGACGCGGTCATTGACAGAATCCTTCAGTCGCTTCCACCGAGCTACAAGAGCTTTGTGATGAACTTCAATATGCAGGGGATCGAAAAGACCATTCCTGAAGTATTTGCAATGCTGAAATCAGCAGAGGTAGAAGTCAAAAAGGAACATCAAGTGTTGATGGTGAATAAAACCACTAAGTTCAAGAAAGGCAAGGGTAAGAAGAACTTCAAGAAACGCATAAAATCTAGGCTGGGATCCCACTGTTGGGGAACGTAGTAATTTCAAAAAATTGCCTACGCACACGCAAGATCATGGTGATGCATAGCAATGAGAGGGGAGAGTGTTGTCCACGTACCCTCGTAGACCGAAAGCGAAAGTGCTAGCACAACGCGGTTGATGTAGTCGAACGTCTTCACGATCCGACCGATCCAAGTATCGAACGCACGGCACCTCCGAGTTCAGCACACGTTCAGCTCGATGACGTCCCGCGAACTCCGATCCAGCAGAGCTTCACGGGAGAGTTTCGTCAGCACGACGGCGTGGTGACAGTGATGATGTTGCTACCGACGCAGGGCTTTGCCTAAGCACCACTACGATATGACCGAGGTGGAATATGGTGGAGGGGGGCACCGCACACGGCTGGGAGAGATCAACTGATCAACTTGTGTGTCTAGAGGTGCCCCCCTGCCCCTGTATATAAAGGAGCAAGGGGGGAGTCCGGCCGGCCCTCTATGGGCACGCCAGGAGGAGGAGTCCTCCTCCTAGTAGGAGTAGGACTCCCCTTTCCTACTCCTACTAGGAGGAGGAAAGGAAGGAGGAGAAGGAGAAGGAAGGAGAAGGAGGAAAAAGAGGAAAGGGGGACCGCCCCCTAGTCCAATTCGGTTTGGGCTAGGGGGCCGCGCGCCCTGCCTCCTCTCTTCCACCACTTGGCCCATGAGGCCCATTACTTCTTCCTTGTATTCCTGTAACTTCGATCCCCGGTACCCTGAAAATACATGAATCACTCGGAACCTTTCCGATGTCCGAATATAGTCGTCCAATATATCGATCTTTACGTCTCGACCATTTCGAGACTCCTTGTCATGTCCCCGATCTCATCCGGGACTCCGAACTACCTTCGGTACATCAAATCACATAAACTCATAATACAATCATCACTGAAACTTTAAGCGTGCAGACCCTACGGGTTCGAGAACTATGTAGACATGACCGAGACATGTCTCCGGTCAATAACCAATAGCAGAACCTGGATGCTCATATTGGCTCCCACATATTCTACGAAGATCTTTATCGGTCAGACCGCATAACAACATACGTTGTTCCCTTTGTCATCGGTATGATACTTGCCCGAGATTCGATCATCGGTATCTCAATACCTAGTTCAATCTCGTTACCGGCAAGTCTCTTTACTCGTTCCGTAATACATCATCCCGCAACTAACTCATTAGTTGCAATGCTTGCAAGGCTTAAGTGATGTGCATTACCGAGAGGGCCCAGATATACCTCTCCGACAATCTGAGTGACAAATCCTAATCTTGAAATACGCCAACCCAACAAGTACCGTCGGAGACACCTGTAGAGCACCTTTATAATCACCTAGTTACGTTGTGACGTTTGGTAGCACATAAAGTGTTCCTCTGGTAAACAGGAGTTGCATAATCTCATAGTCATAGGAACATGTATAAGTCATGAAGAAAGCAATAGCAACAAACTAAACGATCAAGTGCTATGCTAACGGAATGGGTCAAGTCAATCACATCATTCTCCTAATGATGTGATCCCGTTAATCAAATGACAACTCATGTCTATGGTTAGGAAACATAACCATCTTTGATCAACGAGCTAGTCAAGTAGAGGCATACTAGTGACACTCTGTTTGTCTATGTATTCACACATGTATTATGTTTTCGGTTAATACAATTATAGCATGAATAATAAACATTTATCATGGCATAAGGAAATAAATAATAACTTTATTATTGCCTCTAGGGCATATTTCCTTCAGTTGCTGCCATGAGCAGATTCATCTCCAGGTCTGCTGAGCGTGCCCTTCCCTTTTTCAAAATCTTGAAAAAGGCGGGCCCAATGGAGTGGACCCTAGAGGCCGAAGCAGCGCTGCAAGATTTGAAGAAATACCTCTCCTCTACACCGGTACTGGTTGCGCCCAGACCCCAAGAACCGTTGTTGCTGTACCTGGCGGCAACGAACCAAGTGGTCAGTGCCGCACTAGTGGCGCATAGGGAGGTCAACGAAGAGGCAAGGCCCCCGGCAGGGTCCAACGCTGGCGGGGCAGGGCCTACGCAACCAGACAAAGTGCTGCTGAAGAAGAAAATGATGCAGCACCCAGTTTACTTTGTCAGCTCCCTCTTGCAGGGAGCTAGGTCAAGGTACTCCGGTGTGCAGAAATTGCACTTCGGCCTCCTTATGGCCTCGAGGAAGCTGCGTCATTACTTCCAGGCACATGAGATCACCATCATCACCCGCCTCCCATTGCAACAGATATTGCATAACCCAGATGCAATCGGGAGGATTGTGGAGTGGGCTGTGGAGCTGTCGAGCTTTGGTTTGAAGTTTGAAAATACTTCGACGATCTAGAGCAGAGTCTTGGCAGAGTTCATTGTCGAGTGGACCTCAACGCCAGATGAAGAGATCCAGGAGACCACCCTCCCCGGCAAGGAGGCAATTCGCAACTGGATTATGTACTTTGACGGGGCTTTCTCGGTGCATGGCGCCGGTGCTGGTGTGCTGCTCGTCGCACCCACCAGAGAGCACCTCAAGTATGTAATCCAGATGCACTTTCCTAGGGAGATGTCCACAAACAATACTACTGAATACAAGGGGTTGCTCGCTGGTCTCGGGATCATGGCAGACCTCGGGATCAAGAAACTCATCATCAGGGGTAATTTGCAGCTTGTTGTAAGGCAAGTCAACAAAGATTATCAAAGCCCGTTGATGGAGGCCTACGTGGATGAGGTGAGGAAGCTGGAGGAGCGCTTTCACGGTATATAGGCGGAGCATGTTCCCCGAGTGGAAAACGACATCGCCGACTACCTGTCGAAGCACGCTGCCTTCAAACTACCTGTGGAACCAGGTACTTTTGTGCTTCGGCTGACTCAACCATCCGTTGAACCATCAACAGAGCAGAGCAAGCGAAAGAAATCAGGCCCCAACAAGTACTTTCCCGTCGAGCTCCCATGAGCCGCCGGCAAGGATGTTGCCGTGGGCACTGAGCCAGTCGTGGGGCAACCGACTCCGGTGGGGCGTCAAGTCCTGGTTGTAGATACAGCTGCTCCCATGGCTAAGGAAGTGCCTTTAGTCCTTACCGTCGAGCCTCAGGCTCCGAGATGGGCACAACATACCATCTGATTCCTCCAAATAGGGGAACTCCCTGAGGAGCAGGAAGAAGTGGAGAAAGTAGCCTGTCGGTCTGCCATGTATCAGTTCGTCGACGATGTCCTGTACAGAAAGAGACCAAACAGTGTGAAATTGAAGTGCATTCCCCGGGAGGAAGGACTGGAGTTGTTGGCAGAGATACACGGAGGCATATGTGGCTCCCACATAGAGTCAAGGGCCCTTGCCGGCAAGGCATTCCGGCAAGGTTTCTTCTGGCCCACTGCCCTTCAGGATGCAACGGCACTAGTAACAAAGTGTGAAGCGTGTCAGTTCCATTCAAAGAAGCTCCATCAACCAGCTCAAGAGCTCCAAACAATCCCTCTCTCCTGGCCATTCTTGGTCTGGGGGCTCGACATACTGGGCCCCTTTCCTCGTGCTGTCGAGGGCTTTGAGTACTTGTACGTTGTAATCGACAAGTTCACAAAGTGGCTGAAGGTGGAGACAGTGAGAAAGGTGACATCACAATCAGCCACCAAATTCTTCAAGGGGCTAGTCTGTCGTTTTGGTGTGCCAAACAGGATCATCACCGACAACGGCACATAGTTCATGAGCCACGCCTTCATCCAGTACATCCAGGACCTCAGCAGCAAGGTCTGTTTTGCTTCTGTTGCACATCCATGAAGCAACAGCCAGGCCGAGAGGGCGAATGCTGAAGTGTTGTGAGGCCTCCGAACAAGGACTTTTGACAGGCTACACAAGTGTGGACGACGCTGGATTGATGAATTGACGGCGGTTCTTTGGTCGATCAGAATGACGCCAAATCGAGCCACCGGCCAGACACCCTTCTCCCTCGTTTACGGGGCAGAAGCAGTCCTCCCCAAGGAATTCACATATGGGTCACCTCGAGTGCTCGCTTATGATGAGCTTGAGCAAGAGCAGTTGCGGCAAGATGACGCGAGGCTCCTTGAGGAAGATCGTCTTCGGGCGGCTGTACGAGCAGCGCGCTACCAGCAAGCCTTGTGCCGCTACCATAGCCGCAAGGTTCATGCCCGAAGCTTTGAGGAAGGCGACCTTGTTCTTTGGCATGTTCAGTCGGCTAAGAATTCCAACAAGTTGACGCCGAAGTGGGAAGGCCCTTACCAGGTAATACGAGTCACCAGGCCTGATGCAGTCCGCTTGGAGACCAAAGATGGCGTTCCAGTGAGCAACTCCTGGAACATCAAACATCTTCGCAAGTTCTACCCATAAGGCGTGGTTGCCGGGCCCGCCAGCAAACCACCTTTTGTACAAGCCTTGCTAGCAAGGCATGTAACCCTTTGTACAAAGTCAGGCGCAGACCCTGAGCATAAATAAATGAAGCGCCGGCGCCCTAAGTCATAGCATGCATGCTAGGTTGAGTCTCTCCCTTGGTTAGGGTTGATAGTGCTTAGCGGTGGCTAACCCCTAGCATAGAGGTCGAGTGTGCGTCACTCTGTTCCTTTCCGTCTTCTTTGGTTCGCAGGGTACATGGACATTTCTGCTGGCTATTGGGAGGAAAAAGAACGGGCCAGCGCTCCGGGCTCGGCAAACCAAGGTTGCCGGGGGCTGCAGACACAAGGATCTAACCGCGGCAGGCCAAGGTTGCCGGGG
>NC_041384.1:538609488-538625845 GCF_002162155.2 Triticum dicoccoides | reverse complement strand
TGAACCTTGAACATATAAGGCTTCGCTCGCTCTCGTGCCATCTTGCCCCCTTCGTTCTGTGTCCGAAAGCTCTACGTTGGACCGGAACTTGGTTGTAGTGCGGTGGGAACAGGGCGAACGAAAGGCCTAATCCTACTCGGCCCCTACCTCCGCCGAAAGTGTGAGCATAGTCAGGCCATAGAGCAGGAGGACGGCAAGGCCTATTGCTAGGAAACCATGCTTATCTTAAGATAACAAGGACGCGTTCCTCGGTGTGGCCCTCGCCCACGCACAAACAAAACCTGGCAAACACCCTTCCTTTCATTCATACATTGCAAACAAGTACAATTCAAATGGAACAGGTACACTAGCAAGGCGATTACAAATTTTGAAATCTAACGAGTGCCGACAGGCTTACAAACTAGAAAAGATAAGTGCCCCATGATCCCCGTTCTTGCCCCTTTCCTCCCAGGTGGGGCAGGTGAAGGCAAAAAGGAAGGGACGGGGAACGCGCCGTTGGAGAGCTTGACAAGGAAGGCCCTCGGTAGAGCGCACGGCGGAGGGAAAGGCGACGCGATCAGTTGAAGACGGGGTCGACGTGCCCTCGCTCGACGCTCTCGTCGTCACTGTCGCTGTCCTCCTCATCATTCCCGCTTGAAGAGAAGTCTTCATCGTCAGAGGAGCTCTCCACGCAGCACTTCAGGTGAGTTCCAAAGTCTCCAAAGACCTTGACGGAGAGCAGGCCATTCTCCATTAATTTGAAATAGAGAACGAGCCCCGCCGTCAGTGTGCCTAATTAGATCATATGGCAATCCCTCAATGTGCGGCAAAAGTCACTCCAAAGTTCCTATCACGGAGAACATAAGATGAAATTGCTTGTAGGGTACGAAACCACCTCAAAGTTATTCTTTCTGATCAATACATTGAGCTATTCCTATAAGTGTCACAAACAGCCCTAGAGTTCATAGTAAAATAACACCGTATGACACATATCAATCAACCCTAATGTCACCTAGATACTCCAATGTCACCACAAGTATCCGTGAGTCAATTATATGATATGCATCAAACAACTTTAGATTCATAATATTCAATCCAACACAAAGAACCTCAAAGAGTTCCCCTAGATTCCTACCGGAGAAACAAGGACGAAAATGTGCATCAACCCCTATGCATAGATTACCCAATGTCACCTCAGGAATCCGCGAGTTGAGTGCCAAAACATACATCAAGTGAATCAATAGAACACCCCATTGTCATCACGGGTATCCCACGCAAGACATACATCAAAGTGTTCTAAAATCCATGATACGTCTCCAACGTATCTATAATTTTTGATTGCTCCATGCTATATTATCTACTGTTTTGGACATTATTGGGCTTTATTAACCACTTCTATATTATTTTTGGGACTAGCCTATTAACCGGAAGCCCAACCCAGAATTGTTGTTTTTTTTGCATGTTTTAGGGTTTCGAAGAAAAGGAATATCAAACGGAGTCCAAACGGAATGAAACCTTCGGGAACGTGATTTTCTCACTGAATACAACTCAGGAGACTTGGACCCTATGTCAAGCCAACTAACAGGAGGCCACGAGGTAGGGGGCGCACCTGCCCCCCCCCCAGGCGCACCCTCCACCCTCGTGGGCCCCTGTTGCTCCACTGACGTAATTCTTCCTCCTATATATACCCACGTACCCCCAAACGATCAGATACGGAGCCAAAACCTTAATTCCTCCGTCGTAACTTTCTGTATCCATGAGATCCCATCTTGGGGCCTGTTCCGGAGCTCCGCCGGAGGGGGCATCGATCATGGAGGGCTTCTACATCAACACCATAGCCTCCCCGATGAAGTGTGAGTAGTTTACTTCAGACCTACGGGTCCATAGTTAGTAGCTAGATGGCTTCTTCTCTCTTTTTGGATCTCAATACAATGTTCTCCCCCTCTCTTGTGGAGATCTATTCGATGTAATCTTCTTTTTGCGGTGTGTTTGTTGAGACCGATGAATTGTGGGTTTATGATCAAGTCTATCTATGAATAATATTTGAATCTTCTCTGAATTATTTTATGTATGATTGGTTATCTTTGCAAGTCTCTTCGAATTATCAGTTTGGTTTGGAATACTAGATTGATCTTTCTTGCAATGGGAGAAGTGCCTAGCTTTGGGTTCAATCTTGCGGTGTCCTTTCCCGGTGACAGTAAGGGCAGCAAGGCACGTATTATATTGTTGCCATCGAGGATAACAAGATGGGGTTTCTTCATATTGCATGAGTCTATCCCTCTACATCATGTCATCTTGCTTAAGGCGTTACTCTGTTTTTAACTTAATACTCTAGATGCATGCTGGATAGCGGTCGACGAGTGGAGTAATAGTAGTAGATGCAGGCAGGAGTCGGTCTACTTGTCTCGGACGTGATGCCTATATACATGATCATACCTAGATATTCTCATAACTATGCTCAATTCTGTCAATTGCTCAACAGTAATTTGTTCACCCACCGTAGAATACTTATGCTCTCGAGAGAAGCCACTAGTGAAACCTATGGCCCCCGGGTCTATCTTTATCATATCAATCTCCTACTACTTAGTTATTTACTTTGCCTTTATTTTACTTTGCATCTTTATCATAAAAATACCAAAAATATTATCTTTATCATATCTATCAGATCTCACTCTCGTAAGTGGCCCTATAGGGATTGACAACCCCTATTTGCGTTGGTTGCGAGGATTTATTTGTTTGTGCAGGTACGAGTGACTTGCGTGTAGCCTCCTACTGGATTGATACCTTGGTTCTCAAAAACCGAGGGAAATACTTACGTTACTTTGCTGCATCATCCCTTCCTCTTCGGGGAAAACCAACACGGTGCTAAAAGAGGTAGCAAGAAGGATTTCTGGCGCCGTTGCGGGGAGGTCTACGCAAAAGTCAATATACCAAGTACCCATCACATACCCTTATCTCCCGCATTACATTATTTGCCATTTGCCTCTCGTTTCCCTCTCCCCCCAATTCACCCTTGCCGTTTTATTCGCCCTCTCTCTCTCTCTCTCTATCCTCCCTCTCTATTTGCCATTTTTATACGCTTGCTTTTTGTTTGCTTGTGTGTTAGTTTGCTTGCTTCCCGTTATGGCTAGTCCCTTATCTTCTCCGTTGTCTCCCAAGAATGAAATTCTAAATTTTTAGCAAAGGGAGGGTGAAAATCTAAAAGATGCTTCGTATAGAATTTGCAATGCTCAAAATAAATCTGCTAGGAAGCAATCTACTACCGTTCTCCTTCGCAATTTTTATGTGGGCATTACTCCTTGGCACCGTTATGTTCTTGATACTATTACTGGAGAGAATTTTTTGGGTAGCCATACTTTTGATTCTTGTAATGCTATGTTAGATTTATTTGGCTCCCTCCTCTTTTGGTTAATGGAACTATATTAACTTTGGAGCATGTAATGCAAAGGCTTGAAATTATTGAAAATAAGGTTGCTAGCGTAGAGTTAATTGAAAATTTGGATAAAAAGATCCACAGCCAAATCTCTCAATATGGATCTAAAGTAGGAGTTACTTTGAAAGATATTAAAGAAAAGGAACCCATAGTTAATGAGAAAATAAATCACGATTCCGTTAGGATCGATAAACTTGAGAATATTATTACCAACTTGGGAACCGCTTATTCTTCCGTAAAGAATACTCCAAGTCCTTCCACTAAAGTTGCCAAGCTTATGTACATTCCTAAAAATAAGGGTGAATCATCTAGTAAGGAAAATGCGGATCTCAAATCTATAAGTGGTCATCCCAATCTTTTTGCTATCATTAAGGAACCATTTGTTACAAATGAATTTTTCAATCTTGTGCCTAAAAGTTTGAAAATTAATAAAAAATAAAGAAATTCCTAAAGATGGTAGATGCCTCATTGAAGAATTGCCTACCAAAGATGGCAATACCTAGATCTATTCTTGCTTGTTATGCCTAGCTAGGGGCGTTAAACGATAGCGCTTGTTGGGAGGCAACCCAATTTTATTTTTATTCCTTGCTTTTTGCTCCTGCTTAGTAATAAATAAATTATTTAGCTTATGTTTTGGTTGTGTTTTTTTGTGTTTAATTAGTGTTTGTGCCAAGTAGAACCGTTGGGAAGACTTGGGGAAAGTCTTGTTGAACTTGCTGTAAAAAACAGAAACTTTAGCGCTCACAAGAACTGCTGTAATTTTTATTTGGAAAGTGATATTTAGTTAATTATTTTTTCAGATGATTAATATATAAATTCCTCACGTCCAGAAATTTATTTTAGAATTTTTGGGGTTCCAGATCTTGCGCTAGCTACAGATTACTACAGACTATTCTGTTTCTGAAAGATTCTGTTTTTCGTGTGTTGTTTGCTTATTTTGATGAATCTATGGCTAGTAAATTAGTTTACAAACCATAGAGAAGTTGGAATACAGTAGGTATAACACCCATATAAATAAAGAATGAGTTCATTACAGTACCTTGAAGTGTTCTTTTGTTTTCTTTCACTAACGGAGCTCACGAGATTTTCTACTTTAAGTTTTGTGTTGTGAAGTTTTCAAGTTTTGGGTAAAGATTTGATGGATTATGAAACATGGAGTGGTAAGAGCCTAAGCTTGGGGATTCCCATGGCACCCCCAAGATAATCTAAAGACACCTAAAAGCCAAAGCTTGGGGATGCCCCGGAAGGCATCCCCTCTTTCGTCTACTTCTATCGGTAACTTTACTTGGAGCTATATTTTTATTCGCCACATGATATGTGTTTTGCTTGGAGCGTCTTGTATTATTTGAGTCTTTATTTAGTTTACCACAATCATCCTTGCTGTACACACCTTTTGAGAGAGCCATATATGATTTCGAATTTGTTAGAATACTCTATGTGCTTCGCTTATATCTTTTGAGTTATATAATTTTGCTCTAGTGCTTCACTTATATCTTTTAGAGCACGGTGGTGGATTTGTTTTATAGAAATTATTGATCTCTCATGCTTCACTTAGATTATTTTGAGAGTCTTAAATAGCATGGTAATTTTCTTAAAATCCTAATGTGCTTGGTATGCAAGATTAATAATAAAAATTCTCTTATGAGTGTGTTGAATACTATGATAAGTTTGATACTTGATAATTGTTTTGAGACATGGAGATGGTGATATTAAAGTCATGCTAGTTGAGTTGTTGTGAATTTGAGAAATACTTGTGTTGAAGCTTGTGATTCCCGTAGCATGCACGTATGGTGAACCGTTATGTGATGAAGTCGGAGCATGATTTATTTATTGATTGTCTTCCTTATGAGTGGCGGTCGGGGACGAGAGATGGTCTTTTCCTACCAATCTATACCCCTAGGAGCATGCGCGTAATACTTTGTTTCGATAACTAATAGATTTTTGCAATAAGTATGTGAGTTCTTTATGACTAATGTTGAGTCCATGGATTATACAGACTCTCACCCTTCCACCTTTGCTAGCCTCTCTAATACCGCACACCTTTCACCGGTATCATAGACCTACCATATACCTTCTCAAAACAGACACCATACCTACCTATTATGGCATTTCCATAGCCATTCTGAGATATATTGCCATGCAACTTTCCATTGTTCTGTTTATGACACACTCCATCATTGTCATATTGCCTAGCATGATCATGTAGTTGACATCGTATTCGTGGCAAAGCCACCGTTCATAATTCTTTCATACTTATCACTCATGCATCATTGCATATCCCGGTACACCACCGGAGTCATTCATATAGAGTCATATCTTGTTCTAAGTATCGAGTTGTAATTATTGAGTTGTAAGAAAAATAAAAGTGTGATGATCATCATTATTAGAGCATTGTCCCAAGTGAGGAAAGGATGATGGAGACTATGACTCCCCCACAAGTCGGGATGAGACTCTGGAAGAAAAATAAAAAAAGAGAAAGAAAAGAGGCCATAAAAAAGGAGAAAAGGCCCAAATCAAAAAAATGAGAGAAAAAGAGAGAAGGGACAATGTTACTATCCTTTTACCACACTTGTGCTTCAAAGTAGCACCATGATCTTCATAGTAGAGAGTCTCTCATGTTATCACTTTCATATACTAGTGGGAATTTTCATTATAGAACTTGGCTTGTATATTCCAATGATGGGCTTCCTCAAAATTGCCCTAGGTCTTCATGAGAAAGCAAGTTGGATGCACACCCACTTAGTTTCTTTTTGAGCTTTCATATACTTATAGCTCTAGTGCATCTGTTGCATGGCAATCCCTACTCACTCACATTGATATCTATTGATGGGCATGTCCACAGCCCGTTGATACGCCTAGTTGATGTGATACTATCTTCCCCTTTTTGTCTTCTCCACAACCACCACTCTATTCCACCTATAGTGCTATATCCATGGCTCACGCTCATGTATTGCGTGAAGATTGAAAAAGTTTTGAGAATGTCAAAAGTATGAAACAATTGCTTGGCTTATCATCGGGGTTGTGCATGATTTAAATATTTTGTGTGGTGAAGATAGAGCATAGCCAGACTATATGATTTTGTAGGGATAACTTTCGTTAGCCACGTTATTTTGAGAAGACATAATTGCTTTGTTAGTATGCTTGAAGTATTATTATTTTCTATGTCAATATGAACTTTTGTCTTGAATCTTTCGGATCTGAATATTCATACCACAATTAAGAAGAATTACATTAAAATTATGCCAGTAGCACTCCGCATCAAAAAGTTTTTATCATTTACCTACTCGAGGACGAGCAGGAATTAAGCTTGGGGATGCTTGATACGTCTCCAACGTATCTATCATTTTTGATTGCTCCATGCTATATTATCTACTGTTTTGGACATTATTGGGCTTTATTATCCACTTTTATATTATTTTGGGACTAACCTATTAACCGGGAGCCCAGTCCCAGAATTGCTGTTTTTTTGCCTGTTTTAGGGTTTCGAAGAAAACGGAGTCCAAACGGAATGAAACCTTCGGGAACGTGATTTTCTCACCGAATACAACTCAGGAGACTTGGACCCTATGTCAAGCCAACTAACAGGAGGCCATGAGGTAGGGGGCGCGCCTGCCCCCCCCCCCTCCCAGGCGCGCCCTCCACCTTTGTGGGCCCCCTGTTGCTCCACCGACGTACTTCTTCCTCCTATATATACCCACGTACCCCCAAACGATCAGATACGGAGCCAAAACCCTAATTCCACCGCTGTAATTTTCTGTATCCATGAGATCCCATCTTGGGGCCTGTTTCGAAGCTCCATCGGAGGGGGCATCGATCATGGAGGGCTTCTACATCAACACCATAGCCTCTCCGATGAAGTGTGAGTAGTTTACTTCAGACCTACGGGTCCATAGTTAGTATCTAGATGGCTTCTTCTCTCTTTTTGGATCTCAATACAATGTTCTCCCCCTCTCTTGTGGAGATCTATTCGATGTAATCTTCTTTTTGTGGTGTTTTTGTTGAGACCGATGAATTGTGGGTTTATGATCAAGTCTATGTATGAATAATATTTGAATCTTCTCTGAATTCTTTTATGTATGATTGGTTATCTTTGCAAGTCTCTTCGAATTATCAGTTTGGTTTGGCCTACTAGATTGATCTTTCTTGCAATGGGAGAAATGCCTAGCTTTGGGTTCAATCTTGCGGTGTCCTTTCCCGGTGACAGTAAGGGCAACAAGGCACGTATTGTATTGTTGCCATCGAGGATAACAAGATGGGGTTTTCTTCATATTGCATGAGTCTATCCCTCTACATCACGTCATCTTGCTTAAGGCGTTACTCTGTTTTTAACTTAATACTCTAGATGCATGCTGGATAGCGGTCGATGAGTGGAGTAATAGTAGTAGATGCAGGCAGGAGTCGGTCTACTTGTCTCGGACATGATGCCTATATACATGATCATACCTAGATATTCTCATAACTATGGTCAATTCTGTCAATTGCTCAATAGTAATTTGTTCACCCACCGTAGAATACTTATGCTCTCGAGAGAAGCCACTAGTGAAACCTATGGCCCCCGGGTCTATCTTTATCATATCAATCTCCTACTACTTAGTTATTTACTTTGCCTTTATTTTACTTTGCATCTTTATCATAAAAATACCAAAAATATGATCTTTATCATATATATCAGATCTCACTCTTGTAAGTGGCCTATAGGGATTGACAACCCCTATTTGTGTTGGTTGCGAGGATTTATTTGTTTGTGCAGGTACGAGGGACTTGCGTGCAGCCTCCTATTGCATTGATACCTTGGTTCTCAAAAATGAGGGAAATACTTACGCTACTTTGCTGCATCATCCCTTCCTCTTCGGGGAAAACCAACGCAGTGCTAAAAGAGGTAGCAATCCATAATAGTATTCAATCCGATAATAATGAAACCTCAAAGGTAAAACTCAATTCATCACAAGAAGGTAGAGGGAAAGAAACACCATATGATCCAACTATAATAACAAAGCTCATGGTACATCAAGATCGTGCCATATCAAGAACATGAGAGAGAGAGAGAGATCAAACACATAGCTACTGGTATATACCCTCAGCCCCGAGGGTGAACTACTCCCTCCTCGTCATGCAGAGCGCTGGGATGATGAAGATGGACTCTACTGATGGTTTCCCCCTCCGATAGGGTGCCAGAACGGGGTCCTGATTGGTTTTTCGTGGCTACAGATGCTTGCGGCGGCGGAACTCCTGGGCTAGGTTTCTTTCTGGGGGTTTCTGGATTTATAGGAATTTTTTGTGTCGGTTTCACATCGGGGGGTCCATGAGTCAGCGACAAGGCAGGGGGCGCACCCTAGGGGGGTGGGCATGCCCTCCACCCTTGTTATTGACTTGGGACTCTTCTTGCCCAACTCTTGTGCTTCGGGGGCTTCTTCTCGTCCATCAAAAAATCACCATAAATTTTCAGCTTGTTTGGACCCCGTCTGATATTTCTTTTCCGCAAAACTAAAAAACAAGGAAAAATAGAAACTAGCACTGGGCTCTAGGTTAATAGGTTAGTCCCAAAAATAAAATAAAATAGCATATAAATGCATATAAAACATCCAAGATGGATAATATAATAGCATGGAACAATAAAAAATTATAGATATGTTGGAGACGTATCATTGTGGCACATCTTACTAAATTTAATGATATAGCCACCCTATTTGCTCATGAGGAAAACATTCGCTATTACTATATTCTTAAGTTGTTTCATTTCTCAATAAAGGGTGATGCTAAGATATGGTTTAATTCTCTTGCTCCTGGTTGTGTGCGTAGTCCCCAGGATATGATATATAACTTCTCTGGAAAATATTTTCCTCCTCATAAGAAACAAGCTGCTTTACAGGAAATATTTAACTTTGTGCAAATTGAAGAAGAGAGTCTCCCACAAGCTTGGGGGAGGCTTCTCCAATTACTTAATGCTTTGCCTGATCATCCTCTCAAGAAAAATGAAATACTTGATATCTTTCATAATGGACTAACCGAGGGACCACCTAGATAGTTATGCTGGTTGTGTTTTCAGGGAATGAACCGTTGAGCAAGCTGAGAAACTATTGAATAATATATTGAGCAATGATAATGATTGTAATCTTCCCGAACCACCTCCTAAGCCAACTCCGAAGAAAAGATGTATTCTATTTCTCAATCCTGCAGATATGCAAGAGGCAAAGAAATCTATGAAAGAAAAATGTATTAGAGCTGAAGAAGTTAGGAATTTACCGCCTATTGAAGAGATACATGGTCTTAATATTCCACACAGTTAGTAGAGGTAAATTCTCTCTATAGATTTGATGAAGGTGATATTCCTTATAATAAGTCTGCTAGTTAATGCTTGGATGAGTTTGATAATTTTATTATTAAACAAGAAAATTTCAATGCTTATGTTATTAGACAATTGAAATGTAATGCTTATATGCTTGAACGCTTGGGTGATTATATATGTAGAACTATTAATGATCTTAAGCTTATTAGTAAACATGCTTCTATGGTAAAAACTCAAGTAGAACAAATACTTAAGGCACAAGATGATTTTCTCAATGAGATGAATAGTAAGAACAATGATCTTTCTGTTAGAGTTATGACTAGAGGTGGTAAAATGACTCACGAACCTTTGTATCCTGAAGGTCATCCTAACAGAACTGAGCAAGATTCTCAGAGAGTTAATACTGATGCACCTAGTCCTTCTAATAAAAAGAAAAGGAAAACTGATAGGACTTTGCATGTTTCTAGTGAACCTGTTATAGACACACCTGAGAATCCTAATGATATTTCTATTTTTGATGCTGAGACACAACCTGGTAATGAACATGAACCTAGTGCTAATGTTAATGATGATGTTCATGTTGATGCTCAACATAGTAATGATAATGATGTCGAGGTAGAACCTGATGTTGATATTGATAACCCACAATCTAAGAATCAACGTTATGATAAGACAGACTTCGTTGCTAGGAAGCACGGTAAATAAAGAGAACCATGGGTTCAAAAACCCATGCCCTTTCCTCCTAAACCATCCAAGAAAAAGTATGAAGAGGATTCTGAGCGCTTTGTTGAAATGCTTAGACCTATCTTTTTGCATATGCATTTAACTGATATTCTGAAAATGTCTCCTTATGCTAAGTATATGAAAGATATTGTTACAAATAAAAGAAAGATACTTGAAGCTGAAATTTCCACCATGCTTGCTAATTATACTTTTAAGGGTGGAATACCAAAGAAACTTGGAGATCCAGGAATACCAACTATACCATGCTCCATTAAAAGAAACTATGTTAAAACTGCTTTATGTGATCTTGGAGCCGGTGTTAGTGTTATGTCTTTCTCTTTATATCATAGACTTGAATTGAATAAGTTGACCCCTACTAAAATCTCTTTGCAAATGGCCGATAAATCAACTGCTATACCCATCAGTATTTGTGAAGATGTGCCTATTGTGGTTGCAAATGTTACTATTTTAACTGACGGTTATTATTGATATTCCCGAGGATGAAATTATGTCGATCATCCTTGGTAGACCCTTTTTGAATACCACTGGGACTGTTATTGATTGCAACAGAGGCAATGCCACTTTTCATGTTAATGGTAATGAGCATACAGTACACTTTCCGAAGAAACAACCTCAAGTGAATAGCATCAATTCTATTGGTAAAATTTCAACTATTGCTATTGGAGGTTTTGAGTTCCCTCTTGCTACTATCAAAAATAAATATGATATTCTTATTGTTGGGGACATACATATCCCCGTTGAGGTAACCTAGTGTTATTCGAAAATTCTCTGGTTTCATGTCATTCGGAAGAAGTTTGTTAATAAGACTTGATCAACCTTGTTAATGGATTCCTTCTGATGGGCATGAGATGGATGATTTTAGAAAGCACAACTTTCTGTACCCACTTTTTACTTTTTTTATTTAGAATAAATTAAACAAAAATAGTATTATTTGTCTGTTTTTTGAATTATCCGTGCAATAAAAAAATGTCCCGAAAATAAAAGTTCTCAAAATGCCCTGAAAATTTAGTATGATTTTTATGGAATATTTGAGAATTTCTAGCACTGAGAACACGCCAGGGAGATGCACCAGTGGACCACAAGGGTGGAGGGCGCGCCCCCTGCCTTGTGGATCCCATGTGGGGCCCCTCACTTATTCCAGCACCCATTCACTTCGTCTTCCTCCAGAAAAAATCATCATGTTGCTCAAACCCGTGTTCTTGCTCATTTTGCTGCCATTTTTGATCTCCTTGTGCAAAGCTCCATTTGCAAAACTGTTTTGGGGGATTGTTCTTCGGTATGTGACTCTTCCAATGGTCCAATTAGTTTTTGTTCTAGTGCTTTATATATTGCAACTTTTTGTTGCTGTGGTGACCTTGTTCTTGAGCTTGAATGTCAAATTTATATGGTCCAATGTAGTTTTGATGCATGATATAGCCTCTAGACACTTGTAGTAGTAGTTGTTATCGATCTTGTTGAGTTTGGTTCACTTTTATTTTGAGTCACTAAAAATTTCAGAAATTTTTTAGAGGAAGAAAAATGTTTAGGAAGATATACCAAGGTGGTTCCTCGAGCAAGAAAGCCCCAAGGCTCGTAATATGTGAGCCGGATCTTGATCCACCAAGGGAAGGTCGAGTATGGCCTTGTGAATGGTCGTTGGATGAATGCATGGTTCATGTTGGTTTCAAGGAGGAAATTTGATGCATACGTACAAAATGCTGGCCTTGAGGACTTCGTGTCAGATAAGTGCCGGCAGTACTATCACCTCACTGATTCATTTGTGCGAAGATTTAAGTTTAAATCCCAGCGTAATACTCATTCTGTCATGTTTGATCTTTTTCATAAATCATATACCATGGACCTAGAAGATTTTAATGAAGCGTGCAAAATTCCCCAGGGGGGTATCTTTAGTGAACCTCATAAGACTGAGTATAATGATTTCCTTGCTAGCATCACTGTGGGAGAAACTGGAAATATTACACAAGCTACCATGGGGAGCATTCACTTTCCTGCTATACATTATTTTGCTCTCTTTATAGGTAGATGCTTTAATGGTAAGCATGAGCATAGCCACCTTTGCGTTCCAGATCTTAGTATCCTCAAGTGTGCGGTGTTGGGTGATAAACGATATAACTTGAGGGCTATTATTGCGAGGAGGTTACATCTTAATGCTAAAGATGGAGATTTCTTTGGTGGAATTTATGCCACCTGTTTAGCTAATTATCTTGGGGTGCCCATAAAGGGGAATGATTTGAATTACCACCTGCTTTCCTTGATTATAATGCTTTGGTACGCTACCAATTTCTTGTGAGGAACGAACAGTCCCTCCTGTACCGACTAATCTTTTGACCGGCAGCGTGTTGTCCATATTACCCTTCCTTCTCCTGCCTTCTTTAACTTTCAGGTAAAAGGGAGTTAATTTATAACTAGAGAGGAGGCAAACGAGTACGAGAGAGAGGCAGAGGCCGCTTTCCTCCATGCTGCAACCCTTCAGGCAGTAGTTGTTGCGTCCTAGTACAACCCTGACTATAACTTTGGATATCCTCCAGGCTAGCCATGGGCATAGACCAACTTAGGCCAAAAGCCTAAGCTTGGGGGAGTACATATTGCTCACCGACATTACATTCATGTTCAGACACTCATATCTGTTGTCGGTGTTCATACTTTTTCATTGTATCATCCATGCTAGTTTATTTTGTTTTTCTTTCTTTCTTCTTGAGTGTTTGAAAAACTTTGAGAAAATCCAAAAAAACTTGTAGTTTCTTTTTAGTTTTCCTTTCCATGTTTATTTAGTAGTAGTATTAAAAGAAAACCCAAAAGGATTTCTCGTTCTTCTTTTGCTTGTTGGGAGCTTTCCCGTGTAAATAGTTTTCCTCGTTCTTGTTTTACTTTCTTCAGAAAAATGAAAACTCAAAAAATATATTTCAGTGTGTTTCTTTGAAATTCTTTTTTCCTTTCTTTGGGTCGAGAGGAGAATACCACGATGAAAATGTTGAGTGGCTCTCATATGCATTATTATTGATCTAACAAGAGAGCCCATATTACCTTGTCTTCTCCTCTAAATAAATGTTTGCAGATTCCATCTTAGTCCAATGCACGTGCGCTATTATTATTATCCACATCATTCGGTCATGCAAGTGAAAGGCAATAATGACGATATATGATGAAATGATTGAGATGAGGAAAAGCTGGTATGAACTCGACCTATCTTGTTTTTGTAAATATGATTAGTTCATCGTTCTTGATTTAGCCCATTATGAATGAAACATGTTTGCAATGACAATTAGAGATTATAGTTACTCATGCCATGCTTAATTAGCTAGGAGTTTATAATGGTTTACCTTGCGTGCCAACATGCTTTTAAAATGGTTGTGATGTGCTATGATAGGATGGTATCCTCCTTTGAATGATTTAAGTGGCTTTACTTGGCACATGTTCACGCATGTAGTTGAAACAAAATCAACATAGCCTTCACGATATTTATGTTCATGGTGATTTATATCCTACTCATGCTTGCACTAAATGTTGGTTAATCTCAATGCATGTTTATGACTGTTGTCGCTCTCTAGTTGGTCGCTCCTCAATCTTTTGCTAGCCTTCACTTGTACTAAGCGGAAATACTGCTTGTGCATCCACTTCCATAAACCCAAAGTTGTTCCATATGAGTCCACCATACCTACCTATATGCGGTAGTTACATATCGTTTCAAGTAAATTTGCATCTGCCAAACTCTAAACCTTCAAATAATAATATGTTTTGTATGCCCAAATCGCTCATGTAGCGACTGGGGCTGTTAGTATCTTCCATGCTAGGTGGGTTATTCTCACGGTGATTGTTGATTCACTTGTCATTCACGAGAAAGTGGCTGGTAATCGGGATGCCCAGTTCCATGCTCGAAATCAAATCAAAATATAATTTCAAACAAAACTCCCCCGGGACTGTTGTTGGTATGAACGGTACCCGTTGTTTCGGACCAGCCATGGAGTGTGCTTGTTGGTGGAGGGGGAGTAAAAACTTTACCATTCTGGTTGGGAACCGCCTATAATGTATCTAGTATGGAAGATACCGAGATCTCTTGCTTGTTATGTTGACAATGAAATCATACCTCTCAAAATTATATTCATCTCTGTTTCAAAAGCTCGAGCTCTGGCACCTCTGCAAATCCCTACTTCCCTCTACGAAGGGCCTATCTATTTACTTTTATTGCCAAGTCATCATCCTCTTATAAAAAGCACCAGTTAGAGAGCACCACCGTCATTTCTATGCTTTGTTATTAATTGATATTGAGTATGATTGTGACTGGATCTCTTTTATCATGAATTACAATGTCTAGTCAGTCCTTGATCTTCAAGGGTGCTCCGCATTTATGTTTTGCAGTCTCAGAAAGGGCTAGCAAGATACCATTTTGTTATATTATATCATGATTGTTTTGAAAAAGTGTTGTCATCCGAGATACATTATTATTGCTCGTTAGTTCAGTAAATGTGAGACCTAAATGTTATTGTGAATATGGTTAGTTCAAATCTTTGCTGAAAACCTGAATGTTGGCTTTACATATTTGCAACAACAAGATCAAACAGAGTTTGTAAAAGTTTTTGTTTATCACTTTCAGTTTGTCAACTGAATTTCTTGAGGACAAGCAATGGGTTAAGCTTGGGGGAGTTGATACGTCTCCGTCGTATCTACTTTTCCAAACTCTTTTGTCCTTGTTTTGGACTCTAATTTGCATGATTTGAATGGAACTAACACAGACTCACGTTGTTTTCAGCAGAATTGCCTTGGTTTTTTGTGTGTAGAAATAAAAGTTCTCGGAATGACCTAAAAATTCACAGAGAATATTTTTGGAATTAATAAAAAATATTGGCGAAAGAATCAACCGGAGGGGACCCACCATCTATCCACAAGGGTGGGGGCGCCCCCCTAGGGCGTGCCCCCTGCCTTGTGGGTCCCCTGGACCTCCACAGACCTCAACTCCAACTCTATATATTCACGTTTTGGGAGAAAAAATCGAAGAGAAGGATTCATTGCGTTTTACGATACAGAGCCGCCGTCACCCCTGTTCTTCATCGGGAGGACAGATCTGGGGTCCGTTCAGGGCTCCAGAGAGGGGAAATCGTCACCATCATCATCACCAACCTTCCTCCATCACCAATTTCATGATGCTCGCCACTATGCATGAGTAATTCCATCGTAGGCTTGCTGGACGGTGATGGGTTGGATGAGATTTATTGCCACAGCCCTAGAAATCTTTTTGTAATTAGTGGCATTGCATCCATGCATCATTTTCATTTTCAATTAATCTTGAAATGGGGATGCTTAAACCCTAGCACCAAATGAATTCAACTAGGGTCAAAATAAAATCTTTTTCATTGAACTCAAAATGCCCTCTAAAAATGTTCAACATTTCTGGTTTGAGGTGGAAGCATCTACCAAAAAAATGGTTTACATTTTTGTAGGACATCTTTGGGCTTTGAATCAATTCAAACATATTTGATTTGGAGCTATTTAAATGCTATATATATTTTAAGTGCTCCAAAAATGCTGGAAGTTGTTATGGGTCATTAGAATAACTCAGACAGCACCCCTAATTATTTCCAGGATTTTATTAAATGGTTTAGTATTTTACTAAACCAAAACAGAATAAAAGAAATAGAAAAGCAGAATCAGCAGAGAGAGAGAGAGAACAACACCTGGGCCTCTTACCTGGCACCCACCAAAGCCCACCTGGCTGGCCCAGCTGGCCATCCCGGCCCACTAGCCTCCCCCCATGTCGTCTTCCTCGCGACAGAAGGACGCCGGGCATGTGCCCCGTGCGCGCGGCCACGCGCTCCGGCCACCTCCTGCTTGCCGCTCCCCCTCGACGCCTGGACGCCTCTGGGAGACGCCACGACACCCCCCCCGGACCTTTCTCACTCCCCCCTGCTCCCCCCTCCTCT
>NC_041384.1:538601104-538608900 GCF_002162155.2 Triticum dicoccoides | reverse complement strand
GGCACGCCTCGCCTCGCCGTCTGGTCCCCTAGCTCCGCCTCGATGTCGTGGAGCCGCACGACAAAGCACGCGACCGCAGGAGGCCTGCAACGCCGTCACCACCGTCATCTTCAACCCCCGATCTCCGAGATCGCCGGCAATGCCCCAACGTCGACCGACCTCCCCCGATCCCGCTGAGACGCGTTCTGCAACCGCCGTGAGCTGCTCTACCAAACCCCCCTCTTCTCTACTTCGTTTGCTCGCCATAGACGCCGCCCCCTTGCTCATCGTAGCACGCCACCGTGCGAGCTCGACGCCGGCGTCACTCCGTTGACCATTTGGTCAGGCGCGGGTGCTTAATGCACTCACCGCACCTCGTAGCACCTCGCTAGTGCGTCCGTTTCCCCGCTAGCTCGCTGCAGCAGCAAAACAACCAACGGCCGAGCTCCGGCCGCCGCCCGGCTCGATGCCGTCGTCGTTCCCGGCCACCCCAGCACCAACCAGCGCCACCGTTGGATGCGCCACACCGCCAGCTACCCGTAGCACCCACCCGCGCATCGAACCGTGGCCGGAGCAGCGTTTCCGACGCTCTCCGCTGTCTCGGCCTCGCCGGCGACTCAACACCGGTGGGATTGACCCGCTGACCAGGGGTTTGACCCCCGCTGACTAAGTTGACCCGGGTGGGCCCAGCTCGACCCCCCTGGTCTATGACAGATGAGACCCGCCTGCTAATTAAATTAGGATTGGGACTAACAAAAAATTAGTTAGACTATGGAACTGACACGTGGGACCCACTGGTCAGGTTTGACCTGGACCGTCCCAGTTGACTGCTAACGTCACGCTGACGCACTGCTGACGCAATAAAGCATTTATTGGATTTATTCTTTTACAGGAAATTAAAGAAAATAGCCAAAACTTCTGAAAATCATAGAAATTAAACCGTAACTCCAAATGAAATAATTTATATATGAAAAATTATCAGAAAAATATGAAGAATCTATTTATGCCATGTTCATGCATGTTTGAGAAAGTTAACATCACCAACTAGGACAATTCATGTTTATGGAATATATGGTATGTAGTTTTGGAGTTGGAATTTGCTATATGTTTGAATTCCACTTCAATTAATATGACCAACTGTTGCATTAGGTGAATTCAGTACCTTAACATGCCATGATCATACATCATGTTTGTTGCATTGCATTGATTGTGTTCCCTCTCATTTGCCGGTGTTGTCCCCTCTCGATAGACGTGGTTCCGACGATGAGTTCGATGACACCGATGAAGAGCTATAATATCTTCAGAAGTGCCAGGCAAGCAAAACCCCCTTGTTCATTTTGATACAATCCCACTCTCTCGCTCCTGCTCTCTTTTACTGCATTAGGACAACAACGATTCAACTGTTACATGCTCGGTAGTTGAACCCCTTTCCTCTGCATGACCTGTCATTGCCATAGTAAATAGATGAAACCCACTAGCATGAGTAGGAGTTGTTTGAGCCCTGATGAGCCTACTCATTCATGCTTGTTTGTCATGCCTGCTATTGCACAGAGTTGTGTCAGGTCTGATTCATCGGGGATGAATCGGAGGTGTGTGAACATGTCCTACTGTGCGTGAGCTAAGTGTGTGAACATGATTTGGTAAAGGTAGCGGTGAGAGGCCATGTAGGAGTACATGGCGGGTTGTCCCATTGAAACCGTCCTCAGGAACTGAGTTCTGTGTCTGTGATCCATGAACAGCTACTACCACTCATTGGGATCCTTAATTGACCCTCTCGGCTTCTTAATCACCCTAGTCCTCTGTCCAGGAGTTGCAACTAGTTTCTAGTGTTTGTAGGATATGTGTTGGCGGCCGTGCGTAGCGCTGACCCTAGGGGTGGGCTATGTTGCGGTAGATACACCGTGGACGGGCATGCCAGGCGCCCGTTTGGTGTCTCGGAACCCTGTACACATCGTTCGGGGCCGTATGTGGAAACCTCGGCCGGACTCCCTGCGGATGGAACCTGGATAGGCGATAAACCTGGAATAGAGACTTGATTGTTTAGGTAGGCCGTGGCCGACACCCTCGTTGGGCTTCCGCTTGATGGTTGCCGAGTACATGTCGTGTAAACGACGGTAAGTGGTGGGAGCGTGTGTGAATAAGTACACCCCTGCAGGGTTATCATTATCTATTCGAATAGCCGGATTCCTCGGATATGGAAACTTGGACCCCTTGCATAGTTCATAGACAAGTGAAAGTGGATACTCTAAAACTCGCAAGATAAGCGTGAGTGCTATGGATGGCGTTCTCGTAGGGAGGCGGGAGCGGATCCATAGTGGTGTATTGAATGGTGAATATGTGGACTCGTGTGCGCCACCTCAAAAGAGTTGCTTGCAGTCGTAGTTTAGGATAGCCACTGAGTCAAAGCTGGCTTGCTGCAGTCAAACTCCACCACCCCCTTTGCTGATACTGATGCATATGTAGTTAGTTTTGATGTAAGTCTTGCTGGGTACATTTGTACTCACGTTTTCCTATTTTATGTTTTGCAGAGAGACGTCAGTCTTGCTAGTAGTTCCATGTGGACTTCGACGTTTAGCTTGATACCTCAGCTACGATCTTGTGCCCTCGGCAGGATCTGGTAGATAGTCAGGCTTCTCAGCCTTCTTCGTTTGTAGTTGTCTGTACTCAGACAAGTTAAGCTTCCGCATGTGCTTTGATTTGTATGCTATGATTGTTGGGTCATGAGACCCATGTTTGTAATATCTTGCTCCTCGGAGCCTAATAAGTACTTGAGTCGTAGAGTTATGTTGTGATGCCATGTTGTATTTACACATATCGAGCATATTGTGTGTATGATTGAAATGCTTGGTATGTGTGGGATCCGATAATCTAGTTGTTTATCCTTGGCAGCCTCTCTTATGGGGAAATGTAGTCTAGTGCTAACATGAGCCATAGTAGTCTGCTACAGCCCGGTTCACCGGAGTCCTGTTAGCCCAGCACTACTGTTCAGGACACCTGGCTGGCCGGCATGTGTTTCACTTTGTTCCTGTGTCTGTTCCTTCGGGGAAATGTCACGCGGTGACATCCGGAGTCCTGCCTAGCCTGCTATAACCCGGGTTCACCGGAGTCCTGTTAGCCCAGTGCTACAGCCCGGATTCACACGCTACTGACCGACATGCTCGATGTGATTCATGTATGTCTGTCCCCATAGGTTAGTGCCGCTTTGGGTTCACGACTAGCCATGTCGGCCCAGGTTCTCTGTCATATGGATGCTAGCGACACTATCATATACATGAGCCAAAAGGCGCAAACGGTCCCGGCCATGGTAAGGCGACACCCGTGGGAATACCGTGCCTGAGGCCGCAAAGTGATATGAGGTGTTACCGGCTAGATCGATTGGACTTGGAATCAGGGTCCTGACAGCTTTGGTATCAGAGCCTGAGTGCCTGTAGGATTACCAAGCCAAACCGGTCGAAGTTGTGTCTAGAAATGCTTTAGTTATGTAGGGGAATTGATTGTGGAAGGGAATGTAAGGCTCTTTTTACTCCTTTACCTTATGACCTTTTGATCTGAGTCATCCTCTTCTCTTCTACGGGGTTTAAGAACTAGGCCTTCTAATCTATCTATCAGGATGACGCATTACTAATCCATAGACTTATAGGATTGATGGATTCAATTCTTAGTTCAGTTCCTACTATTTCTGTGTGTTGACAATTGATCTCGAAACCTTGATATTGTGTTGTTGAGTGGTTATGCCACCATTTTGCATGATGTCTCAAATCTTTTGAGCATTTACAGTCGTTATGCTGTCCGAGTCATCCCAGGTCTCCAAATAGTCTGATGCAACTGCAAACCCCTTCCTCCTGTTCCTGATGTCCATTTGGGCCAGATTAATCACACTAATCGGTGAGTTGAGGTACTCTGTTGCCTCAACATATATGTCGGAACTATTACTATGACCCTAGGTGTTTTAGGGAGTCACCTAGTGATCTAGCCATGTTTTGTATCCCCAGTGTGTGATTCTGGCCATTATTCTCGAAAGCATCCCGTGATGCCATTAGTTAGTAGGCATTCTATTCCTGGGTTTTTGAACCCGAGATTCACCCTACTTACTTCATGTTCATAGTGTTTGCTCGTTCCTTTAGGTTATTAGTAACCTTTGCATCAGTCCTCGAGGTCCGTGGTATTTCCTTCTTCCAAATACTATGAACCACTTATGGCAAAAGTTTGTTGGATCAAAGATCACAACCAGGGTTCTCTTGAGGAGTACTCCATTCATATTGTGACTCTGCCAATCCTACCTTTCTGCATGGGTTATCCGGAAGAAACATGTTGAGTTTATACAACATGCTCACCGATGCATCTACAACTTAGAGAAAGTTATGTGTTCCCTGAGTTGTTCTCTTTAGTTGTATTCTGACCTCCATCTATCAATTTGTAGCCAGGAGTAGTTGTGCACTCGTGTTATCGACGCCTATTACTCTTGTGGTTCGTCAAGCCATTCTATTCCAGAATGACTAGGAGAAACAGACTCCAGTACCTCATCCATATCCAGGATTGGGTCAAAGCAGTTGTAATCCACAAATCAAATGCCAATCCAGCTTTTGCTGTGTTCTACCTTGGAGTGTTACCATCTTTATGTCAGGAATGTCATGAGAATTGCACCGCCTCCTATGAACTCTTGACGTAGTGATACTTCCCTCCATCATTATTCATTCCTCGGTTCCGTGTTGTTGAAACCGGAATGCCGACGAGTGAACCATGATGTGTGAAATCAATACTCCTAGCAACTGTGTTGCCTGGTAGTTATGGACATTATTATCATTCTTAGCATGTTGATTATCGAATCACTATTCTAGGATTGATCGTGCTACCTTGTCCTTATTTCTGGTGCACTCTTCGATCAATGAGTTAGGATTATTCAATCCCTTGCTTATTTGACCATATCGTCTTGCCCTGAAAAGCAAGATTGTTCTCGAGTTTAGTAACATATCGGTGGTTCATGAATTTCCGAATATCTTCTCGGAAGCATTACCAGGTTGTCCCCTGACTTTTATGTTGAGTTCGTGATCAAGTTGGTTTTCCAATAAACCACCCCTTCTCCAAGAATCTGTGTTGGATACCCTGAGCTAGTTGGTTGAGCTAAACAACAACTTGGAGAGTTGGAAGATAAAAAGCTTTGCCGAATTTGGTTCTTTCTGAAGGGATATCTCTGTGTTTGTGTGTGTGTTGAAGAAAGATGATATCTTCACCAATTGGTCCTCGTGATCAGTTGTTGGATCTATTGTCTTGTCAAAACTTTGACTTGAGTATGGGCTATCGTCAAGTCAAAACAGAACCAACAATGTTCGTAATGTTGTCTTACTCGTGGTTGATCCCTCGAGCATACACCATTACATCTTTTGGTCTGACCAATGCTATCACCGTGTTCACATGATGGTGGAAGTCTAGTGATATGGAAATTCTGATGAGTTGTTGTTGAGCTCATCAGCAACATTTTGTCTCCCCCAAGATTCATGACTGAACATCAACCTAGTGTTGAAAACCTTGTAAGCAATGCCTTCGTGTTCCGTTCATGAAGCTTATGCTTGGATGAAAGAAGTGACCTTCTCCAAGTTCACGTGCACTAGGTGTAAGTTGCCGCCATGAATTTGAGGAAGGTTTTTTATGTTTCCCCTGGAATCATCCCAAATCAGTCATGCATACGTGCGAAGTATTCTATGGTTTGGTAGATTAATTACCTCCACTCCATATGTATTCCCTAGCACACCAAGCCACTGATTGATTTGTTCAAGGAAAAGGAGTTGTTGTGCGAATACTAGTTCATGCACAAGGACTTCGATATCCTCAATGATGGTTCCCCACCTGAACTCGGTAGTATTTTGTTGTAAGACTTCTACATGGTCATGCTTGTCTTGGACAACGTGTTCACATATATGTAGCAGAACCAGCTCATGTTTTGGAGTTTACTATCATAGTTCAATTCCCGAGAATCTCGCAACATCGTCTCGTCGGTTTGTGTTGCAAACTTTCTTTCCGGACATGTTGTCTGAAATATCCCGTTACCAACCAGATCTGAATCTCAGGCAGATATGATGGTTGGAGCTATTCCAAGATTTATGATGTAGGCCCGACAAGGTTGATGTTCTAGCCGACACGCGTAGCCGCAAGATCTATCGTTGTAGTATATTGATTGAGCTATTTGACCATATTCTCCATGAGGATTTAGTGCAACTTATTCTAGAAGTTGTTCCTCAGGGGTCGTTGTGCTCTCGGTTCCCTCGATTATGCTAGAACCATTCAAACAGTGGAATCACTCTCTACTGTTGAGTTTATCCCCAGTTACTAGAATCATTCCCAACATTTGCATTTTGTTCCCAGCTTGCACCGCCATTGTGCCATTCTATCTTGGACTACCTTCCCGGTAATTCCTGGTTAGGATCATCTTCAACAGTGGTACTACCATGGGTTCCATCCATTTCCGATGATAAGCAAAAAATCATCCATTGCGTTGTCTTCAACAAGGTAGTTCACATCATCCATTCTAGTACGGGTATGCCATCCCTTCGCACTCCTCTAAGCGATTGTTGTGATTTGCCTTAGACCGGTATAAAGAGTTTCAATGATCTCTGAATCAAAAGTAATTCTTTTTGCCACTTAAGGGAATATTTCTGCGAGTCACCTTCCTTAAGATGTCTCGTTGTGGTATCATGGCAACCCAACTCCTCGCTATGTTGACACCGTTCACCACCCTCCTAGGTGTGGGAATTCCGCTACTTACTTAAACCTTGTCATATGCTCATTTCCATCATTCTTGATGTGTGTATCGTGTCTCATCTCGACAGATGTCGCTATGTCTCGTTCTGTGAGTTGATTGTCGGTTGCTCGATCTTCAAGAAGATCGATTCTTTGAGAGTTTCTTTTCTTCTCATCATCGCGTGGATGAAGATCTCAAAAGCGAGCATTTCAGAGTCAACGTATGCAACGAATCAACAACCCTAAGAGGTGCAACCGGGATCATGAAGATTGTGTTGGTCTTGTGCCCCCTCTGTCTTCTTACCTCACGTCTTGAATCTCGGGACGATATTCTTGTTTAGTGGGGGTGAGTTGTCACAGCCCTAGAAATCTTTTTGTAATTAGTAGCATTGCATCCATGCATCATTTTCATTTTCAATTAATCTTGAAATGGGGATGCTTAAACCCTAGCACCAAATGAATTCAACTAGGGTCAAAATAAAATCTTTTTCATTGAACTCAAAATGCCCTCTAAAAATGTTCAACATTTCTGGTTTGAGGTGGAAGCATCTACCAAAAAATGGTTTACATTTTTGCAGGACATCTTTGGGCTTTGAATTAATTCAAACATATTTGATTTCGAGCTATTTAAATGCTATATATATTTTAAGTGCTCCAAAAATGCTGGAAGTTGTTATGGGTCGTTAGAATAACTCAGACAGCACCCCTAATTATTTCCAGGATTTTATTAAATGGTTTAGTATTTTACTAAACCAAAACAGAATAAAAGAATAGAAAAGCAGAATCAGCAGAGAGAGAGAGAACAGCACCTGGGCCTCTTACCGGGCACTCACCAAAGCTCAGCTGGCCAGCCTAGCCCACTGGCCTCCCCCTGCCGTCTTCCTCGCGACAGAAGGACGTCGGGCGTGTGCCCCGTGCGCGCGGCCACGCGCTCCGGCCACCTCCTGCTTGCCGCTCCCCCTCGACGTCTGGATGCCTCTGGGAGACGCCACGACACCCCCCCCCCCGGACCTCTCTCACTCTCCCCCTGCTCCCCCCTCCTCTGGTCCCTCTCCACCTCGCACCCGAGCGCAGCGCAGCGC
>NC_041384.1:538590563-538600397 GCF_002162155.2 Triticum dicoccoides | reverse complement strand
GAGCACCACCGCAGCCACCGGGCACGCCTCGCCTTGTCGTCTGGTCCCCTAGCTCCGCCTCGATGCCGTGAGGCCACATGACAAAGCACGCAACCGTAGGAGGCCTGCAACGCCGTCACCACCGTCATCTTCAACTCCCGACCTCCGAGATCGCCGGCAACGCCCCGACGTCGTCCAACCTCCCCCGAGCCCGCTGAGACGCGTTCTGCAACCACCGTGAGCTCCTCTACCGAACCCCCCTCTTCTCTGCTTCGTTTGCTCGCCGTAGACGCCGCCCCCTTGCTAACCGTAGCACGCCGCCGTGCGAGCTCGACGCCGGCGTCACTCCGGTGACCATTTGGTCAGGCGCGGGTGCTTAACGCACTCACCGCACCTCGTAGCGCCTCGCTAGTGCGTCCATTTCCCCGCTAGCTCACTGCACGAGCAAAACCACCAACGGCCGAGCTCCGGCCGCCGCCCGGCTCGACGCCGTCGTCGTTCCGGGCCACCCCAGCACCAACCAACGCCACCGTTGGATGCGCCACACCGCCAGCTACCCGTAGCACCCACCCGCGCATCGAACCGTGGCAGGAGCAGCGTTTCCGACGCTCTCCACCGTCTCGGCCTCGCCGGCGTCTCAACGCCGGCGGGATTGACCCTGCTGACCAGGGGTTTGACCCCCGCTGACTGAGTTGACCTGGGTGGGCCCAGCTCGACCCCCCTGGTCTATGACAGATGGGACCCGCCTGCTAATTAAATTAGGATTGGGACTAACAAAAAATTAGTTAGACCATGGAACTGACACGTGGGACCCACTGGTCAGGTTTGACCTGGACCGTCCCAGTTGACTGCTGACGTCATGCTGACGCACTGCTGACGCAATAGAGCATTTACTGGATTTATTCTTTTACATGAAATTCCAGAAAATAGCCAAAACTTCTAAAAATCATAGAAATTAAACCATAACTCCAAATGAAATAATTTATATATGAAAAATTATCAGAAAAATATGAAGAATCTGTTTATGCCATGTTCATGCATGTTTGAGAAAGTTAACATCACCAACTAGGACAATTCATGTTTATGGAATATATGGTATGTAGTTTTGGAGTTGGAATTTGCTATATGTTTGAATTCCACTTCAATTAATATGACCAACTGTTGCATTAGGTGAATTCAGTACCTTAACATGCCATGACCATACATCATGTTTGTTGCATTGCATTGATTGTGTTCCCTCTCGTTTGCCGGTGTTGTCCCCTCTCGATAGATGTGGTTCCGACGATGAGTTAGATGACACCGATGAAGAGCTATAATATCTTCAGAAGTGCCAGGCAAGCAAAACCCCCTTGTTCATTTCGATACAATCCCACTCTCTCGCTCCCGATCTCTTTTACTGCATTAGGACAACAACGATTCAACTGTTACATGCTCGGTAGTTGAACCCCTTTCCTCTGCATGACATGTCATTGCCACAGTAAATAGATGAAACCCACTAGCATGAGTAGGAGTTGTTTGAGCCCTGATGTGCCTACTCATTCATGCTTGTTTGTCATGCCTGCTATTGCATAGAGTTGTGTCAGGTCTGATTCATCAGGGATGAATCGGAGCTGTGTGAACATGTCCTACTGTGCGTGAGCTAAGTGTGTGAACACGATTTGGTAAAGGTAGCGGTGAGAGGCCATGTAGGAGTACATGGTGGGTTGTCTCATTGAAACCGTCCTCAGGAACTGAGTTCTGTGTTTGTGATCCATGAACAGCTACTACCACTCATTGGGATCATTAATTGACCCTCTCGGCTTCTTAATCACCCTAGTCCTCTGTCCAGGAGTTGCAACTAGTTTCTGGTGTTTGTAGGATATGTGTTGGCGGCCGTGCGTAGCGCTGACCCCAGGGGTGGGCTATGTTGCGGTAGATACACCGTGGCCAGGCATGCCAGGCGCCCGTTTGGTGTCTCGGAACCCTGTACACATCGTTCGGGGACGTATGTGGAAACCTCGGCCGGACTCCCTGCGGATGGAACTTGGATAGACGATAAACCTGGACTAGAGACTTGAGTGTTTAGGTAGGCCGTGGCTGACACCCTCGTTGGGCTTCCGCTTGAAGGTTGCCGAGTACATGTCGTGTAAACGACGGTAAGTGGTGGGAGCGTGTGTGAAGAAGTACACCCCTGCAGGGTTATCATTATCTATTCGAATAGCCGGATTCCTCGGATATGGAAACTTGGACCCCTTGCATAGTTCATAGACAAGTGAAAGTGGATACTCTAAAACTCGCAAGATAAGCGTGAGTGCTATGGATGGCGTTCTCGTAGGGAGGCGGGAGCGGATTCATAGTGGTTTATTGAGTGGTGAATATGTGGACTCGTGTGCGCCACCTCAAAAGAGTTGCTTTGAGTCGTAGTTTAGGATAGCCACTGAGTCAAAGATGGCTTGCTGCAGTCAAACTCCACCACCCCCTTTGCTGATACTGATGCATATGTAGTTAGTTCTGATGTAAGTCTTGCTGGGTACATTTGTACTCACGTTTGCCTATTTTATGTTTTGCAGAGAGACATCAGTCTTGCTAGTAGTTCCGTGTGGACTTCGACATTTAGCTTGATACCTCAGCTACGATCTTGTGCCCTCGGCAGGATCTGGTAGATAGTCAGGCTTCTCAGCCTTCTTCATTTGTAGTTATCTGTACTCAGACATGTTAAGCTTCCGCATGTGCTTTGATTTGTATGCTATGATTGTTGGGTCATGAGACCCATGTTTGTAATATCTCGCTCCTCGGAGCCTAATAAGTACTTGAGTCGTAGAGTTATGTTGTGATGCCATGTTGTATTTACACATATCGAGCATATTGTGTGTATGATTGAAATGCATGGTATGTATGGGATCCGACAATCTAGTTGTTTATCCTTGGCAGCCTCTCTTATGGGGAAATGTAGTCTAGTGCTTCCATGAGCCATAGTAGTCCGCTACAGCCCGGTTCACCGGAGTCCTGTTAGCCCAGCACTACTGTTTGGGACACCTGACTGGCCGTCATGTGTTTCACTTTGTTCCTGTGTCTGTTCCTTTGGGGAAATGTCACGCAGTGACATCCGGAGTCCTGCCTAGCCTGCTACAGCCCGGGTTCACCGGAGTCCTGTTAGCCCAGTGCTACAGCCCGGATTCACACGCTGCTGACCGACATGCTCGATGTGATTCATGTATGCCTGTCCCCATAGGTTAGTGCCGCTTTGGGTTCACGACTAGCCATGTCGGCCCGGGTTCTCTGTCATATGGATGCTAGCGACACTATCATATACGTGAGCCAAAAGGCGCAAACGGTCCCGGCCATGGTAAGGCGACACCCGTGGGAATACCGTGCGTGAGGCCGCAAAGTGATATGAGGTGTTACCGGCTAGATCGATGTGACTTGGAATCGGGGTCCTGACATTTATCATGTAATCGAGTTAGTTTTGTTAGGGTTTGATCCCTAGTATCCACTATGTTCTGAGATTGATGTTGCTATGACTTTGCTATGCTTAATGCTTGTCACTAGGGCCCGAGTGCCATGATTTCAGATCTAAACCTATTGTGTTTTCATGAATATATTTGTGTTCTTGATCCGATCTTGCAAGTTGTAGACACCTATTACGAGTTATGATCTGCATACCCCAAGGTGACAACAATTGGGATTCTTTTCGGTGATTATCGAAGTTTGAGGAGTTCATGTATTCACTAAGTGCTAATGCTTTGTTCCGGTTCTCTATTAAAAGGAGGCCTTAATATCTCTTAGTTTCCATTAGGACCCCGCTGCCATGGGAGGGTAGGACAAAAGATGTCATGCAAGTTCTTTTCCATAAGCATGTATGACTATATACCGAATACATGCCTACATTATATTGATGAATTGGAGTTAGTTCTGTGTCACCCTAGGTTATAACTGTTGCATGATGAATGCCATCCGACATAATTATCCATCATTGATCCATTGCCTACGAGTTCGTTTCATATTGATCTTTGCTAAGTTACTTTTCTGTCGCCACTGTTACGATTGTTCCAAAACTGCTACTGTTACTTTTGTCACCGTTACCGTTACTTCCATACTACTTTGCTACTAAGTACTTTGCTGTAGATATTAAGTCTTTCAGGTGTGGTTGAATTGACAACTCAGCTGCTAATACTTGAGAATATTCTTTGGCTCCCCTTGTGTCAAATCAATAAATTTGGGTTGAATACTCTACTCTTAAAAACTGTTGCGATCCCCTATACTTGTGGGTTATCACCCTCCATGTAAGCACAGGGTTCCACTTGAAGACCATCTTGACAAGAAAATAGAGCTTTGCATGCCGAGAACACAATGCTACCATCCACCTCCCTAAGCACCATACCTACACAACCTCCTTCGGTCCATCTGAATTCAAATTCATCCAGCCATGCCTAGGAGGAATCTATTTAGCTTCTGTCACTCTAGGTGTTATCACATGTGAAGCCGCGAGTGCTTTATCATATGTAACTATTTGCTTCCCTTTGTTCCGATCTGTTATAAGATCTATCTTCAAACCAATCAATGAATCAAGGTAGCTCATTAGAAACCTCTTTGATGCTTCCATTAATGGTGGAGGTTTATTGTGGACCACCTCATTGTGAATGAAAGTCAAAGTCATTTACATGATTTTACAAGATGATGACTTTCGTCATGTAAATTAGTCATGTGATCATCCTGCTTGTGTAATTAGTTCCCTGAGACTAACGGGTATTATTTGTGATGAACATTTTTTAAAAGAATGATATGAAGCTGCCCTTTCAAAAGAAATGAAGTAGATCTGATGTCTCTCGGTCTCTCACTGACAATGTACTAGTAATTATATACTCTCCATTCACAAATATTGTATAAGATGTTTTGAATGTCAATACAAACTACATACAGACTGAAATAAGTTAACAAACACACTAAAACGTGTCTATATGCATCCGATTCAAAATATAGTTAAAACATCTTAAATTTGTGAACGAAGGAAGTACAATGCATATTTTCAAAAATCATATCTTCTAGAAGTTCTAAACTTCAACAACAGCTAGACCTTGAAGATAGCTACAAATCATATAGCTTGTCGGTTTCTGGAAAAGGCAAGCTAAGGAAATTTTCTATGTTCTGATTTTTTATCAAATAATGGTATAGTACTATATAACTTTGCAGTTTATTTCACACATAATCAATGTAATCCGGCAAAAATCATGAAATAACTAAATCTAGCAGCATTAATTAAATTGAAAACAAATTCAATCTAGTGTAATGGCAGTTGTATCCTCCTCCTGGCCTCCTCCTAGCATGATGTGTGACAATGGCGAGCATCCATGGATGTCGTTTCGGCCGTTGCAGTGAGCGCCGAAGCATGTAACCCATGGTGTATGTCAGTCCTATTGCGTAGAGGACAGTGCTCCTATCTGTTAGCCATAATAAACCTTGTTTGGAATCGATGCTGAGTTGGGAAAGCGGAAGTAGCAACGATCACGGTTGTGTAATCGACATGAGTCGATATAGCGTGCAGAGGTCCCTGGTTTGGAGCCAAGGGAACTAAAGATTCAGAGTAGACTAAAGGAGTAAGTCAGATGGTGAGGAGGCAGTGACAACATCTAGAAGAGGGTGTGCACAGGACAAGGTTTGCTACTGTATCCACAGAACTAGAGAGTAAGCACGTGCTTTATTGCGTTGCTCTCCAGTTATCAATGTAATTATTCTTGTCTACCAAGGGTTATTATTACAATTCATACTCCGCCAATACCGTGGAGGGGTTGAGCAAATGCAGACTCTCAAGGGTGCTATTGGAACGGTCATTTAGGACAATCCGTCTGATTTTGGGTAGGTTCCGTTCAGGGGGTTTTCTCTCTACCTTTCTCTCCGTTTGCATTTTTCTTTTCCTGTTTCTTTTTATATTTGTTTTTTATTTTTAAATCCATTCATATTTTTTGAAATTACGGAATATACTATGAATTCATGAACATCTTTTAAATGCATGAGTACTTTTAAATCCATGAAAATAAATAAATTCACAAAAATTAAAAAAACATGAACTTTTTTTAAAAGAAAATCAACCAAGTTAAAAAAATAATGATTTAACATTCATGAACATATTTAAAATCATGATTTTTTTAAGTTCATGAATATATTTATTCTACAACCTTTTTTAGAATTCTTGAATATTTTTCTTATTCATGAAACCCGTTCAAATTTATAAACATTCAAAAACGTTTTTTAAAATTTGTGATATTTTTTGAAACTCACAAAAAATTAATATTTTTTAATAAAAATGTTTTATTAAAAAAACCAGTTGAAGTACAAAAATTGGCTGAAAAAATCAACGGAAAAAGTGACCAACACAATCCGCGTATACTGCTACATGGGCCGCAGACCTGCGCATTTGCTAACAATCCTTTCTATTCTTAAAATTTCCCCAAAGAAATCTATTCTTATAAAAATTGAAAAGTATTTTAATAGAAAATTCGACTGCTAAACGGACCGAGGAAAAAATTTGCCAACGTAATACACACAAAGGGCTACATAGGTTGTGGCTGTGTCGGTTCCAATATTGCCATGCGGGATCCATAACCCGACCAGACCCTTAAATATTGGGGCTGAGCTAGTATTGGGCACAGGGGTGCCGGATACAGATTCAACAAAAAAACATAATATAGCAAATCTATTGAGCGTTTTGATAGTTCAATATGGTTCTCGTTGTTTGCTCGAACCAACTTCATACTGAAATCAACAAAGTGGCTTTTTTCCCCGCATTCTGGGACAAGAAATTCCCAGCCAAATGAATATTTTGTTTTTCCTCATTACCACTATACACAAACCAAACCACAATCGATGAGAAAATTAAATCCAAATGTTAGTATCTGTGTGCTGTGTCTAATTTTCAGTATCAATTTGTAAGGATAAAAGAAGAGATTGTTGCACCTAATTAATTCCTTCTAAATTAAGAAATTGATTCAACCTAAATCCTATTGCGGAATTGCGGATCAGTATTTTCACATCAATCAAACAAACTAATGAAAGAGCGACTCATCACAAATTTTCTTGCGCATCGTCGTGGTCATCGGGCGCAACGTGACAGCTTCCACCATCAGTGTTGATTGGCTGCGGCCTGCAAGGTGCGTCGCCGCCTGCCGGCAAACTGCCCTAGGCGGTTGCGAGTCGTGCGTCCTAGATGAAACAAGTCAGCTTCAAGGACCACGCTGGCTTTTGTTTTCAATAGTGGGCTGGTGAAGTAGTACATGCGCTACTAGTATGCTTTTCTTTTGGGCTTCAAAAATTCAAGTTGTTGCCTAAGGCGCCGGTTAGAGGCAACTGAACAAACCGCCGCACAACCCCATGCATCTTGGGCTCTGCCCATTTTATTTTTCAACCTTCATAAAATGGCGCGGGTGGGGGACCTCCTAGTTGGCGCTTCAGGCGCCAGCTAAGGGAGCTGGCGCCTACAGCCGCTGAATCGTGGGCCGGCCCATGTGGCGACCACGCCTAGTCGCTGGCTAAACTCGCCCCACCTGGTCCCTCGCTAGATCGAGAGGTTGTTCGCACGCTCGCCGTTGACCAGTCGACTGGTCAACTGTTGACTTTAGAAAAAAGATGAAAACTTAAAATGAAAGAATTACAAAAAAACAAAAAAAATCGAGATTTCAAAAAAGTTCACAGATTTGGAAACCTTCATCCATTTTTTTAAATCATCAAATTTGGGAAAAAGTTCACAAAATATTGAAAAAAGTTCATCAAATTGGGAAATAGTTCATCAATTTTGAAATAAGTTCACCAAATTTAAAAAATTTCATCAGTTTTGAAAAACAGTTCATCGATTTTGAAAAAGAGTTCATCCATTTTGAAAAACAGTTCATCAATTTTGAAAAAAGTTCATCGATTACGAAAAACAGTTCATCGATTTTGAAAAAGAGTTCATCCATTTAAAAAAAAGTTCATGGATTGTGAACAGAGTTCATCAGTTTTGAAAAAGAGTTCATCAATTTAGAAAAAAAGTTCATCGATTTAGAAAAAAGTTCATCGATCTTGAAAAAGAGTTCATCGGTTGTGAAAGAAAGTTCACCGAATTTGAAAAATAGTTCTTTCAAATTAGCAAAAGAAATATAAAACCGTTCTGAAAAGAAGAAGAGAAAAGGAACAAAAAACATAACAAAACCGTTTCGAATAAAATGGAAAAAATTAGGAAAAAGGAATCGTTGTAAAGAAAAGGTGAAGAAGCAGTAGATTGGTCACCTAATACGTGTTTGTGCGGTGGTTAGTGCTGAGGCGAACGACCTTGAGGTCGCGGGATCGATTCCCATCCAAAGCGCGCCTTTTCTTTTTCTTCCTCAGAACAGGAAGGAAAGAAAAAAGATGGGCCAGGCCCAGTTAACGCGGAAATGCCCGCGGGTGGTGAGATGTGGACTAAGAACCTCACCGCTTCTTTCCAAACTCAGCAACTAACTCGGATAACTGACCTGATGTTCCTCAGAATAGGAAGGAAAGAAAAAAGATGGGCCAGGCCCAGTTAACGCGGAAATGCCCGCGGGTGGTGAGATGTGGACTAAGAACCTCACCGCTTCTTTCCAAACTCAGCAACCAACTCGGATAACTGACCTGATGTGCCACCTAATACTTCTGGTGCTTCTTATTCTTCGCCTTCCAGACTCTTTTCCTTCTATTTTATTTATTTCCTTTTTAAATACATAAACATTTTCAAATTCATCAACATTTTGCATTTTTTGATTTTTTAAAGTTGATGATTGTTTTTCAAATTTGTTAACTTTGTTTTTATCCAATCAATGAAGTTTTCTCAAATCCATGATTTTTCAAAATCCGGTGATTTTTTTTCAATATTGATAACTTTCTCAAATTCGAGAACCTTTTCCAAAATCAATGAACTTTTCAAATGTGTGAACTTTTTTATCAATATCGATTAACCTTTTTCAAATTTGATGAGTTTTTTTAATTTGTTATTTTTTAATTCAAAATCTTTGTACTTTTTAAACTGTGAACTTTTTTCAAACCCATGAAATTTTTGAAATGCATGTACTTTTTAGTCAAATCCGTGAATTTTCTCAAATTCATGTATATTTTTTCCCAAGTTTCATGAACTTCTTTCAATTTACATTTTCCAAGTTTGTGAACTTTTCTTTCCAATTTTTGAACTTTTCAAAAAGTCACAATCAACTACTTGGCCAACTGGTTGAGCAATCAAGGGTGAGTGAGCGGGTTGAGGTTAGCAAGGCCGGCCCATAGCGGGTGTGCATGATCGTAAGCTAAGGTTGCTGGCGCCACAAGCGCCGTATAGGAGGTCTTGCCCCTGCTTAAATATGTGGTCCACTTCGAGGAAAAAACATTGAAGCTCTCATGCCTCTATTACTAGGGAGCTTTAGAACTACCCCTAAAAAAGGGGAGCTTGATAATTGTAAAAGATTTTTCTATGCCACCCGCGATTCTTTGTTACTCGCTTCTTCCAAGTTTCAGTTCCTTTCCGAGAAGTTCGATCAACGTGAAGCGAATCTAAGGGAGGTGGAATTGAAGTTCGGTTTCGATCAAGACACCCATGTGGTCAGGAAACAAAGCACTTCTTTGGGCCTAGGAAGCGAAGGGAATGAGCTCGGCTGCTCCCCCCCTCCCCCAGTTCTTTTTTTCTCCGTGCCCCCATGACCAATCACCATTGAGAAAGAAGAATTTTGATAAATCACTTCGGGTGAGCAGCTCCAGGCCTTCAAAAAAGTTGTTTTGTTGCTTGCGCTTTAATTTAGGAGTTTCAACTTAACTAGCATATCTGCATTTGGGTTGATCGATAGCTCACAAGTTACCTGCTTATAGACAGGGCATCAGTTGTAACAAACGGGGGAGTGTATC
>NC_041384.1:538587524-538590417 GCF_002162155.2 Triticum dicoccoides | reverse complement strand
CGCAACTTTCAATATAAAATTTTATTACTCCCTCCGTCTTAAAATTCTTGTCTTAGATTCGTCTAGATACGAATGTATCTAATACTAAAACGTGACTTGATACATCCGTATTTAGACAAATTTAAGACAAGAATTTTGAGACGAAGGGAGTACAACATATATCAATGTTGCGTCAGTGTTTTAGATTTTTTTTTTAAATATTTTATGCCATTCGGTGCACCGATAGTATCACAAGTCTGTGTGCACCGAATACATTACCAGTACGAGATGATCACTCGAATGGCGCGTGCATGGAGGCATATGGACCGTGGCTCAGCTCACCAGTGCATGCACGGAACGAGATTATTACCACCGCCCTAGCACGGCCAGTGCCGTCCTTCCCTGGCGAGCTCAACCGCCTGCCGGCCGAAAGGCGTGAACAATTATTTGGACGCGACCCTACCGGCAAACGCCGTTCATCTTTGCCCACTTTTTCCTTCTTTTCACGACAGGGTCCACTTTCGACATCGATCGACACTGTGCTGTGCTGCCCTTTCGAGTTTAGAGCTGAGACCACTTTTGTAGCTTCCTGATTAACACGCACACACGCACGCACGCACGCACGCACGCACTGTCAATGGATGTGAATGTTTTCTTACTACCTCCCTCCGTAAAGAAATGTTGGCGTATTCGTGAGACTCCCCTTGCACGAATAAGGTGGCTTCTGTAAACTTCATGCGGAAGCAAACTACTCCCTCCGATTCTAAATATTTATCTTTCTAGTTATTTTAACAAGTGACTACATATGAAATAAAATGAATGAATCTATATTCTAAATATGTCTATATACATCCGTATGTGATAGTTCATTTGAAAATCTCTAAAAGACAAATATTTAGGATTGGAGGGAGTATGAAATTAATGCCTTTCCTAACGAAGCCCATACAGCCAGGAGTATTGGTAAAACGAGTGGAGTGACAGAGGGGATAGGGCTACGGGAGTCGGGAGGTACGGACACCAACCACGACGAAGTCGGTGCAGGGAATCAATGAGACCTGAACTATCGGTTGGCACTTGGCACCACAAGGCGAAGCTGTTTGCCTGCTCCCTGCGGTGCTATGCTCAACGGGTCCAAGGAGCCAACTCGAGCGTAGGTACATGAGGAGATCAGACATCACGATGCACAGATTTGCAGTCGTAATCCCGGATCATTTCGGTCCACCTTGGAGACCATCATCCTTTAAACAAGTCAACTCTTTGGCCAACTTTCAACTTTGTTCGTGCGCGTATTCTGTGCCGCTAGGAAGAACATGACTCTTCTTTTCTTTTCATGTGAATGCTCCACGTATCGAAAAGAGAATAAAGTCTTTGCATCAATTGAGGCACACAATCATTGAATCATATACTCCCTCTGTTTCTAAATATGAGTTTTTATAGAGATTTCAGTAGGTGACTACATACGGAGCAAAATGAATGAATCTATAATTATAATGTATCTATATACATCTGTATGTGGTTCATAGTAAAATCTCTATAAAGACTTATATTTAGAAACGGATGGAGTTCATCTGTTTAAAAATATAGTGCATATTTTGTTTTCTGAAAGTAAAACGTGTCTATGTTTGACCAAGTCAAACAAAATATATCAATGTATACAATACAAAATTGGTATAACTAGATTCATTACGAAGTTCACTTCCATATACTTTACTTATTTAGTATTTTAGGTGTTGACAATTTATTATGTATATTTGACCAAACATAGACATGTTTGATTTTGAAAAACAAACTATGCACTCGTTATGAAACGGGAGAGTATAATGTTGGACGAATCGGCTTACAGAGAAATAAAGAAATCGAGGCCAATATCTGATTGCGGAAGAATCGCCATAACATGATATAACTAACACAAACCCCATGACATGTGACCAAAAAACGAGATAGGTGCTACGGCTGAAAAAGCCTTCCAAATAAGAATCACCGCACGCGTGTCATCGTGTCGGTGTTGATGGGTTCAATAACATCTTCAACAAAGGCAGACATGTCGACATTGCATGTGCACTCATTGTCGAATCTGCTGCTGCCAGCAACCTCGCTAGACGAATCCCGAAACTTAAGAGAGCCTAAGGCTAGCACATGCCGCGGGAGAAACCTGGAAAGCAAGCGAGGAAGTGAGCACCTTGTTTTCGGTCTTTGCTGCACCTCCAAGTGATCCCATCGGCGGGACAGCGACTCAGTGACGGACACTTGGACTTTAGGTGACAACCCAATATCGTCGCCATTGCAGTTGTCTCCTGGGCCCGCCAACCATGTACCGGGGCCACCTCCCCAACGTCCTCCGTAGCGACCACCACTAGCAGATCACACTAGTGTCAACCATTGGTTGTCGTCACCACCGCTCGTAGTGCACGCTTGCATCATAATGAGCAGCAGCCAGGCCCTGGGGCTATATCCACGCGTTGTTGTGTGTATTTGACCCACATACTGATGGGTAACGTAGTAATTTCAAAAAAATTCCTACGCACACGCAAGATCATGGTGATGCATAGCAACGAGAGGGGAGAGTGTGATCTACGTACCCTTGTAGATCGACAACGGAAGTGTTAGCACAACGTGGTTGATGTAGTCGTACATCTTCACGGCCCGACCGATCAAGTACCGAAACTACGGCACCTCCGAGTTCTAGCACACGTTCAGCTCGATGACGATCCCCGGACTCCGATCCAGCAAAGTGTCGGGGAAGAGTTCCGTCAGCACGACGGCGTGGTGACGATCTTGATGTACTACCGTCGCAGGGCTTCGCCTAAGCGCCGCTACAATATTATCGAGGACTATGGTGGAAGGGGGCACCGCACACGGCTAGGAATATGATCACGTGGATCAACTTGTGTCTCTAGGGGTGCCCCCTGCCTCC
>NC_041384.1:538533714-538587154 GCF_002162155.2 Triticum dicoccoides | reverse complement strand
GCGGCCGGCCAGGAGAGGGCGCACCAGGAGGAGTCCTACTCCCTCCGGGAGTAGGATTCCCCCCCTTTCCTAGTTGGAATAGGATTCGGGAGGGGGGAAAGAGGAGAGAGAGAAGGAAGGGGGGGCGCCGCCCCCCTCTCCTTGTCCTATTCGGACTAGGGGGGGAGGGGCGCGCGGCCCAGCCCTGGCCACCTCTCCTCTCTTCCACTAAGGCCCACTAAGGCCCATATACCTCCCGGGGGGTTCCGGTAACCTCCTGGTACTCCGGTAAAATCCCGATTTCACCCGGAACACTTCCGATATCCAAATATAGGCTTCCAATATATCAATCTTTATGTCTCGACCATTTCGAGACTCCTCGTCATGTCCCGATCTCATCTGGGACTACGAACTCCTTCGGTACATCAAAACTCATAAACTCATAATATAACTGTCATCGAAACCTTAAGCGTGTGGAACCTACGGGTTCGAGAACAATGTAGACATGACTGAGACACGTCTCCGGTCAATAACCAATAGCGGAACCTGGATGCTCATATTGGCTCCTACATATTCTACAAAGATCTTTATCGGTCAGACCGCATAACAACATACGTTGTTCCCTTTGTCATCGGTATGTTACTTTCCCGAGATTCGATCGTTGGTATCTTAATACCTAGTTCAATCTCGTTACCGGCAAGTCTCTTTACTCGTTCCGTAATACATCATCTCACAACCAACTCATTAGTTGCAATGTTTGCAAGGCTTATGTGATGTGTATTACGGAGAGGGCCCAGAGAGACCTCTCCGACAATCGGAGTGACAAATCCTAATCTCGAAATACGCCAACCCAACATGTACCTTTGGAGACACCTGTAGAGCACCTTTATAATCACCCAGTTACGTTGTGACGTTTGGTAGCACAGAAAGTGTTCCTCCGGTAAACGGGAGTTGCATAATCTCATAGTCATAGGAACATGTATAAGTCATGAAGAAAGCAATAGCAACATACTAAACAATCGGGTGCTAAGCTAATGGAATGGGTCATGTCAATCAGATCATTCACCTAATGATGTGATCCCGTTAATCAAATAACAACTCTTTGTCCATGGTTAGGGAACATAACCATCTTTGATTAACGAGCTAGTCTAGTAGAGGCATACTAGTGACACTCTGTTTGTCTATGTATTCACACATGTATTATGTTTCCGGTTAATACAATTCTAGCATGAATAATAAACATTTATCATGATATAAGGAAATAAATAATAACTTTATTATTGCCTCTAGGGCATATTTCCTTCAGTCTCCCACTTGCACTAGAGTCAATAATCTAGATTATACAGTAATGATTCTAACACCCATGGAGCCTTGGTGCTGATCATGTTTTGCTCGTGGAAGAGGCTTAGTCAACGGGCCTGCTACATTCAGATCCGTATGTATCTTTCCAATCTCTATGTCTCCCACCTGGACTAGATCCCGGATGGAATTGAAGCGTCTCTTGATGTGCTTGGTTCTCTTGTGAAATCTGGATTCCTTTGCCAAGGCAATTGCACCAGTATTGTCACAAAAGATTTTCATTGGACCCGATGCACTAGGTATGACACCTAGATCGGATATGAACTCCTTCATCCAGACTCCTTCATTTGCTGCTTCCGAAGCAGCTATGTATTCTGCTTCACACGTAGATCCCGCCACGACGCTTTGTTTAGAACTGCACCAACTGACAGCTCCACCGTTTAATGTAAATACGTATCCAGTTTGCGATTTAGAATCGTCCGGATCAGTGTCAAAGCTCGCATCGACATAACCATTTACGATTAGCTCTTTGTCACCTCCATAAACGAGAAACATATCCTTAGTCCTTTTCAGGTATTTCAGGATGTTCTTGACCGCTGTCTAGTGATCCACTCCTGGATTACTTTGGTACCTCCCTGCTAGACTTATAGCAAGGCACACATCAGGTCTGGTACACAGCATTGCATACATGATAGAGCCTATGACTGAAGCATAGGGAACATCTTTCATTTTCTCTCTATCTTCTGCAGTGGTCGGGCATTGAGTCTGACTCAACTTCACACCTTGTAACACAGGCAAGAACCCTTTCTTTGCTTGATCCATTTTGAACTTCTTCAAAACTTTGTCAAGGTATGTGCTTTGTGAAAGTCCAATTAAGCGTCTTGATCTATCTCTATAGATCTTAATGCCTAATATGTAAGCAGCTTCACCGAGGTCTTTCATTGAAAAACTCTTATTCAAGTATCCCTTTATGCTATCCAGAAATTCTATATCATTTCCAATTAGTAATATGTCATCCACATATAATATCAGAAATGCTACAGAGCTCCCACTCACTTTCTTGTAAATACAGGCTTCTCCAAAAGTCTGTATAAAACCAAATGCTTTGATCACACTATCAAAGCGTTTATTCCAACTCCGAGAGGCTTGCACCAGTCCATAAATGGATCGCTGGAGCTTGCACACTTTGTTAGCTCCCTTTGGATCGACAAAACCTTCTGGTTGCATCATATACAACTCTTCTTCCAGAAATCCATTCAGGAATGCAGTTTTTTGGCATCCATCTGCCAAATTTCATAATCATAAAATGCGGCAATTGCTAACATGATTCGGACAGACTTAAGCATCGCTACGGGTGAGAAGGTCTCATCGTAGTCAATCCCTTGAACTTGCCGAAAACCTTTTGTGACAAGTCGAGCTTTGTAGACAGTAATATTACCGTCACCATCCGTCTTCTTCTTGAAGATCCATTTATTCTCAATTGCTTGCCGATCATTGGGCAAGTCAACCAAAGTCCATACTTTGTTCTCATACATTGATCCCATCTCAGATTTCATGGCTTCAAGCCATTTTGCGGAATCTGGGCTCACCATCGCTTCTTCATAGTTCGTAGGTTCATCATGATCTAGTAGCATGACTTCCAGAACAGGATTACCGTACCACTCTGGCGCGGATCTCACTCTGGTTGATCTACGAGGTTCAGTAGTATCTTGTTCTGAAGTTTCATGATCATTATCATTAGCTTCCTCACTAATTGGTGTAGGTGTCACAGAAACAGGTTTCTATGATGTACTACTTTCCAATAAGGGAGTAGGTATAGTTACCTCGTCAAGTTCTACTTTCCTCCCACTCACTTCTTTCGAGAGAAACTCCTTCTCCAGAAAGTTTCCGAATTTAGCAACAAAAGTCTTGCCTTCGGATCTGTGATTGAAGGTGTATCCAATAGTTTCCTTTGGATATCCTATGAAGACACATTTCTCCGATTTGGGTTCGAGCTTATCAGGTTGAAGCTTTTTCACATAAGCATCGCAGCCCCAAACTTTCAGAAACGACAACTTTGGTTTCTTGCCAAACCACAGTTCATAAGGCGTCGTCTCAACGGATTTTGATGGTGACCTATTTAACGTGAATGCGGCCGTCTCTAGAGCGTATCCCCAAAACGATAGCGGTAAATCAGTAAGAGACATCATAGATCGTACTATATCTAGTAAAGTACGATTACGATGTTCGGACACACCATTACGCTGTGGTGTTCCGGGTGGTGTGAGTTGCGAAACTGTTCCACATTGTTTCAAATGTACACCAAACTCGTAACTCAAATATTCTCCTCCACGATCAGATCGTAGGAATTTTATTTTCTTGTTACGATGATTTTCAACTTCACTCTGAAATTCTTTGAACTTTTCAAACGTTTCAGACTTGTGTTTCATTAAGTAGATATACCCATATCTGCTTAAGTCATCTGTGAAGGTGAGAAAATAACGATATCCGCCATGAGCCTCAACATTCATCGGACCACATACATCTGTATGTATGATTTCTAACAAATTTGTTGCTCTCTCCATAGTACCGGAGAACGGTGTTTTTGTCATCTTACCCATAAGGCACGGTTCGCAAGTACCAAGTGATTCATAATCAAGTGGTTCCAAAAGCCCATCAATATGGAGTTTCTTCATGCGCTTTATACCGATATGACCTAAACGGCAGTGCCACAAATAAGTTGCACTATCATTATCAACTCTGCATCTTTTGGTTTCAACACTATGAATATGTGTGTCACTACTATCGAGATTTAATAAGAATAGACCACTCTTTAACGGTGCATGACCATAAAAGATATTACTCATGTAAATAGAACAACCATTATTCTCTGATATAAATGAATAACCGTCTCGCATCAAACAAGATCCAGATATAATGTTCATGCTTAACGCTGGCACCAAATAACAATTATTTAGGTCTAATATTAATCCCGAAGGTAGATGTAGAGGTAGCGTGCTGACTGCGATCACATCGACTTTGGAACCATTTCCCACGCGCATCGTCACCTCGTCCTTAGCCAATCTTCGCTTAATCCGTAGTCCCTGTTTCGAGTTGCAAATATTAGCAACAGAACCAGTATCAAATACCCAGGTGCTACTGCGAGCATTAGTAAGGTACACATCAATAACATGTATATCACATATACCTTTGTTCACCTTGCCATCCTTCTTATCCGCCAAATACTTGAGGCAGTTCCGCTTCCAGTGACCAGTCTGCTTGCAGTAGAAGCACTCAGTTTCAGGCTTAGGTCCAGGTTTGGGTTTCTTCTCTTGAGCAGCAACTTGCTTGCTGTTCTTTTTGAAGTTCTCCTTCTTCTTCCCTTTTCCCTTTTTCTTGAAACTAGTGGTCTTGTTGACCATCAACACTTGATGCTCCTTCTTGATTTCTACCTCCGCAGCTTTCAGCATTGCGAAGAGCTCGGGAATAGTCTTATTCATCCCTTGCATATTATAGTTCATCACGAAGCTCTTGTAGCTTGGTGGCAGTGATTGGAGAATTCTGTCAATGACGCAATCATCTGGAAGATTAACTCCCAATTGAATCAAGTGATTATTATACCCAGACATTTTGAGTATATGCTCACTGACAGAACTGTTCTCCTCCATCTTGCAGCTATAGAACTTATTGGAGACTTCATATCTCTCAATCCGAGTAAGTTGCGTGAAGCTCCCGAAGAGGTGGATCAGCAGGTAGAGGGATGTAGGTTGGTATGGTCTGCCCGGAGTAAGGGGTTAATGCTTCTGAAAGACTGTGTCTCGTTCATCCGTTTCTCAAACACCATGTAGTGCGAGAAATCCAACGGAGGAGATCGGGTCTTGTGGGGAAAAGTGTGCAAACCTCTGCAGAGTGTATATACTAATCATGGTTAGCCGTGTCCCCGGTTATGGACATCTTGAGTATCTAGTACTTGGAGTATCATAAGCATCTCATCACTCTAAAATAAATATTGTTGGATTGTTAATTAATTTAATTAAGATTGAGTTGGAGGAACCTTCTCAATGATGTTTCAACTACCATGATAGTTAAATAAAATCTATTCCTTTGTTGTAGGAGAAAATTGGCTTTTCGCAAAAACCATAACGATAGAGCTTTCCACCAGCCAAATATGCATGTAGTGATAGCATTATTCTATTCTTGCTCTCCTGTGTTACTTTGCCAGCATATTCCATGTGCTGACCCGTTTTCGGGCTGCAACGTATTATGTTGCAGACTTTTCAGACGAGGAGTAAGGTTCGTTAGGTCGTTGCCGTGCAGCTCAGCTATGCCGTTGGAGTTGATGGACTCACTTTATCTTCCAAGCCTTCCGCTGTTATCGTATTAGATGGCCTTAAGCCATATTTATTGTAATAAGTTCTCTTTTGAGACATTCGATGTAATAAGTGTGTGATTGCTACTCTGCTATAAATCCTCGAGTACTGTGTGTGTCAGCACTACCGATCCAGGGATGACACTGAAGCACAGAGACACGACCACTAAGCTAAAGCCCTAGATCACTATTCTCTTCTCATTTCTGACTCCTCTCCATTTTCTACTCTTTAGGATGGCGGACGCAAGGAACAAGTTTGCACAACCGGATGAAGAAGCACCTTTTGGACGACACTTGAAGGAAGTCACTAGGTACCTGAACATTGGAATACCAAGCTTCACCGGGACTTACAATGCCACTTTACTAGAAGAGGAGCAATGGATGATTCAAGTTCAAGTTCCAGGAAGGACATTCACGCTAGTCACTAAGCCCATAGAGTTTTTCTTCGATGCACCAACCTGGAGTCTAGGAAAGAGTATGGAAGCTCACATCACCATGGGATGCATTGGAGAAGTTTATCACAAGGAGCTTAAGGATACTATCTATCAGATTTGTGGGCGCCGAGACGAGCAATGGGAAATGATCAGTACCAGGAAGGATAGATCAATTGCAGCTTTCATCCAGGAGTTAAACCAACACATTCGTCGCTAGGAGAACCAGATGTGCGCAGGAATGATAGACCTGAAGAAGGCGATGACAAGGATCACGGAACTGGAGAAAGAACTCAAGGCTACACGCGAAGATTATGAGGAGGAAATCGTTGTACTAGTGGATAAGAATGCCGACCTGACAGTGAAGCTAGGAGTATTCATGGGAGACCCCGCACCAGGAGGAGAAGACGAAGAACCCAAGGAGATTCGCCCGGAGGACTACATTATCATCGACGACACCGACTCGGACCCCGACAATAGCGATGATGACTATGAAGACGAAGCTGGAGCAGACATCATGGAGTCTTCAACCGAAGAATATTTTTAGTAGACCACCACATCAGTAGTAGTATTCCACCATGTAAATAGTATAGTCCGAGCACTTTTGCAACGATAGTTAGATCGATTATATGCCCTTGATTGATTGATTGAGTGAAATGTTTGTGTTTGTCTCATGTGTGTATGGGCAGTGTTTTCTCATTAGACCTCATTCTATTCTAAATCTCTCCCCTCTAAACCCATCAGATGCCTCTGAGACATGACCCCGGATTTACCTTCCCACCGGAGCTCACTTAGTTGATCCAACAGCAGAATACCCTGATGCAGTTGTTAGTTCAGAACCAAGGCAACAACAATAACAACAACAACAATCCACTACCACCACCACTAGTTGATAACTTAGCCCGTTTTTCTGAGGTTGCAGCCGCCGGTGTTTTCCAGTAACACCGAGCGCATAGTAGTAGATGATTGGCTCCACAGGATTGGAAGGGATTTAACCACTGCAGGATGTACTGACGTTGAGAAGGTGCGTTTTGCCACACATCAGTTGGATGGACTAGCAGCCTCATGGTGGGAGAATTACACTGTCACCTACCCTATAGCCATTGTTACATGGGATTAGTTTCAGCAAGCTTTCCGTACAGCCCATGTCTCAACTGGAGCTATGAGTATGAAGAAGCGTGAGTTTCGCAACTTACACTAGAGGAGCCATACTGTGGCTCAGTACGCGGATGAGTTTAGCAAGTTACCTCGTTATGCCCCTGATGATGTGGCCACAGATGCCGCAAAGCAGGAGAAGTTTATGGAAGGGCTGAATGATGAGATGATCATGCAGTTGATGGTGGTAACATTCAACAACTACCAGGAGTTGGTAGATAAGGCTCTTATGATTGAAGGGAAGCAGCAGCAAATTGAGAGCCGTAAGAGGAAGTATGGACATGGAAGGTATAATTCAGGAGCTCAGCAGAAGCCTCGCCTAACCCCGAACCCGGGAGGACTTGTTCATAACCATGGAGGCCACACCCATAATGGAGGAAGTAACCATAATCATACTGGCCCAAGGAATGGGAATGGGAATGGAGCAAGCAACAATCAGAACTGCTCCAATCTAGCCACATCCCTGAAGAGAGACCTAAGCCACGTTACTTGTCTCAAGTGCGGGAAAACTAGACACTATGCCACGGAGTGCCCTGAAGCAAAGAATGGAAACGGCAATGGGAGCACTGGAAAGAAGCCCAATCCATTCAACAAAGGACAAGTGAACCACGTCAACATGGAGGAGGTTGAAGAGCAGCCAGACGCGGTTATTGGTAAGTTTTTGGTTAAGTCTTTTGCCGCCCTTGTTATTTTTGATACTGGTGCATCACATTCATACATATCAAGGGAATTCATGGATAAGTTCAAACTACCAACCCAAACCCTTAGGACCCATCTGTTAGTGAGTTCACCTGGAGCAGAGTATATGGCTAGTCAATGGTGCGACCAGATACCCTTAACCATTGGTAGCCATGTTTTTCCGTCCGACCTAATAATCTTGGAGTCACAAGGATTGGATGAGATATTAGGAATGGACTGGATGTCAAAGTATGGAGGAAGCATTGACTGCGTTAGTAAGTCAATTTGTCTCACCACCTCTGAGGGAAAAAGGATCAAGTATGTATCTAGGCATGCGCTAAGAAGTAGCCAATTAAATACCCTCACGGGAGTTGTTCAGGAGGAAGTGCCTATAGTCAAGGATTACCCGAATGTTTTTCCAGAGGAGTTACCAGGCATGCCACCGGATCGAGACATCGAGTTTTTGATAGAGTTATTGCCAGGCATCGGGCCTATATCGAAGAGACCATACTGGATGCCCGCAAACAATCTGGAGGAGATTAAGAAACAGATCAAGGAGTTATTGGATAAAGGTTACATTCGACGGAGCTCATCACCATGGGGAGCCCCAGTGCTTTTGGTCGAGAAGAATGATAAGTCTCTAAGAATGGTTGTTGATTATCGAGCGTTAAATGAGGTGACGATCAAGAACAAATACCCACTGCCGATGATCAATGATTTATTCGACCAGCTGCAAGGAGCTAAGGTGTTTTCAAAGATCGATCTGTGATCTGGATATCACTAGCTGAAGATACGAGAGAAGGACATACCAAAGACAGCATTCCCCACATGATACGGGTTGTATGAATATACGATCATGTCATTTGGACTGACTAACGCCCCTGCCTACTTCATGAGCATGATGAACAAAGTGTTCATGGAATATTTGGATAAGTTCGTTGTGGTGTTCATTGATGATATAACGGTATATTCGAAGAACGAGGAGGAGCACGAAGAGCATTTGCGTTTAGTTCTCGAGAAACTTAGGGAACATCAGTTGTATGCCAAGTTCAGCAAATGCGAGTTTTGGCTGAAGGAAGTCGGATTCCTTGGACATGTTATATCAGGAGAAGGTGTAGCAGTAGATCCTACCAAGGTTCAGTCAGTCACTGAATGGTTGGCACCCACTTCAGTTTGCGAGATCCGCAGTTTTCTTGGACTCGCAGGATACTATCGGAGATTCATTGAGAATTTTTCCAAAATTGCGAAGCCAATGACGGAGTTATTGAAGAAGGATACCAAATTTAAATGGACAGAAGAATGTGAAGCGAGTTTTCAGGAGTTAAAGAAACGTTTGACTACAGCCCCAGTGTTGATTCTGCCCGATATACACAAGGAGTTTCAAGTGCATTGCGACGCCTCTCGCCTAGGACTTGGAAGTGTGCTTATGCAGGACAGAAGAGTTGTTTCGTATGCCTCGCGACAACTGAAACCACACGAGTTAAATTATGCCACGCATGATTTGGAGTTGGCTGCCGTAGTGCATGCGTTGAAGACCTGGAGACATTACCTTATTGGAAATCGTTGTGATGTGTACACGGACCATAAGAGTTTGAAGTACATTTTCACACAAAAGGAGCTGAACCTTAGGCAGAGGAGATGGTTGGAGCTTATAAAGGATTATGAGAAAAAGGCATTAGAATTACTCCAAAAAGCATTATTATGGATAAAAACATTGTAAATAACAGTAAGAAAACATGATGCAAAATGGACGTATCAACTCCCCCAAGCTTAGACCTCGCTTGTCCTCAAGCGAAAACCGAAATCGAAAAACAGGTCCACATGCTTTGAGAGAGAGGTGTCGATAAAAACAAAATACGGTCATAGAAGCATCATGTTGATTATTATAACAACAACAACATTAAACATAGGACTTTCATCATAGAACTTTTATCATATACTTCTCATGAATAAGTAATAGTTCATCACCCAATCGAAGTACAAAGCAAAAACTCTATTAGATACCGACAAACTATGTTCTCGGTCAACTTTGCAACTACAATTCATCATCTTTTCAGGGAGGGTCACATGTCGGAGCCTTTAGGAAAGTCCACATACTCAACCATCATATAGTATTCTATGTTTGCTAACACTCACCTCGTACCCATGAGCAAAACGTTTCAATTGAACACATAGAAAGATAGGGGCTTATAGTTTCGCCTCCCAACATACTCACCTCAAGGGTGATGTCAACAATAATAACTCATGCCATCTATATTCAACTGGACATATGTGCCTAGATCTTCCCTCACCACATGATGCTTGCCAAAAGAGAAATATAAAACGAATAGAGGGAAAAACTTTGACTCTTTGCATAAAAGTAAAAGATAGGCTTTAGCAGAGGGAAGCAGAGGTTGCCATGCACTTATTTGTTTGTATGCTCAATCCCTTAGTGCAACAGAATGTCACGGTGTATTGCCCCTTAAGATGACAACCTTTATTATGCTGTTTGTCGCTTTTATTATTTGTCATCCAAGTTTGTACAACGCTCAATTTTCTCTTACACTAAATGATCTCACACTTTTAGAAGCAATTTTTATTGCCTTTTTGCACCGATGACAACTTACTTGAGGGATCTTGCTCAATCCCTAGGTAGGTATGGTGGACACTTGAAAATAGATTTGGGTTTAAGGGTTTTTGGATGCACAAGTAGCATCTCTACTTAGTACATAATTTTTGGCTAGCAAAGATAGGGGCAAGCACCACATGTTAAAGGATCTATGACAATATGACCTCTATGGGAATATAAACAAACATAAATCATCAAGTTGTATTCCTTGTCCAATGTCAACAATTTTGGCATTTAATATTTTGATGAGGGCTCACAATCACAAAAGATTTCTAGGATAGTATATCTATATGTGAATCTTCTCTTCCCTTATTAATTATTTCATGAGTTGCATCATTGACTAATGCTATGTTTGTCAATATCTAATAAAAGTTTCTACTTATACTTTTCCTTATGTGGTGCTATCACCTACCATAGGATTAGTATATAATCTTATTGATTTATTTCCTTTCTCCTTTTCTTTCTTTCTTATTTCTTTTCTTTATTTGCAACATGAAAGTAAAGAAAGCAAAACTCATACTAACTTTATTATATAACTTGCACACAAATACAAGGATAGATCACTAAGCAAACTCTCAAAGAAGAAAGGATCGAACTAAACGTTTATTCATCTAAAGCAAAAGGATCGAACTAAAATAAGTAAAGCAAAAAGATAGTGGGATGATACGATACCGGGGCACCCCCCCAAGCTTGGTGGAAGCCAAGGGGAGTGCCCATACCCGATACTCAATTCTCCTTTGGTGGTGAAGAAGATGATGGTGGTGATGAATAAGAGATCTTGTCCTCGGATTTCCATGGCAGTGGTCCACCATCCTGAGAGGAAGAGTGAGTCTCACGAGTCCTGCAACTAGCAGCCAAACTCATACCTTTAAACCTCGCCTCATATTCAAAGACTTGGTTTTGAAGATCATAGATCTGGCTTTGGAGGAAGTTGATTTGCACGTTTAAGGTGAAGATGATGTCCTTCATGGGCTTGCCATCTGATACATCTCCAACGTATCTATAATTTTTGATTGTTCCATGCTATTATATTATCAACCTTGGATGTTTTATATGCATTTATATGCTATTTTATATGATTTTGGGACTAACCTATTAACCTAGATCCCAATGCCAGTTTTTGTTTTTTCCTTGTTTTAGAGTACCGCGGAAAAGGAAAATCAAACGGAGTCCAATTGACCTGAAACTTCACGGAACTTATTTTTGGAAGGAAAGCAACCCGGGAGACTTGGAGTCCACATAAGGAAAGCAACGAGGAAGCCACGAGGCGGGGGGGCGCGCCCACCCCCCTGGGTGCGCCCTCCACCCTCGTGGGCCCCTCGGGGCTCCCCTGACGTACTTCTTCTACCTATATATCTCCATATACCCTAAAACATCCGGGAGCACAATAGATCGGGAGTTCCATCCCCAGAAGCCTCCATAGCCACCGAAAGCCAATCTAGACCCGTTTCGGCACCCTACCGGAGGGTGAATCCCTCTCTGGTGGCCATCTTCATCATCCCGGTGCTCTCCATGACGAGGAGGGAGTAGTTCTCCCTCGGGGCTGAGGGTATGTACCAGTAGCTATGTGTTTGATCTCTCTCTCTCTCTCTCTCGTGTTCTTGATTTGGCACGATCTTGATGTATCGCGAGCTTTGCTATTATAGTTGGATCTTATGATGTTTCTCCCCCTCTACTCTCTTGTAATGGATTGAGTTTCCCCTTTGAAGTTATCTTATCGGATTGAGTCTTTAAAGATTTGAGAACACTTGATGTATGTCTTGCCGTGCGTATCTGTGGTGACAATGGGATATCACGTGATTCACTTGATGTATGTTTTGGTGTTCAACTTGCGGGTTCCGCCCATGAACCTATGCATAGGGGTTGGCACACGTTTTCGTCGTGATTCTCCGGTAGAAACTTTGGGGCACTCTTTGAGGTCTTATGTGTTGGTTGAATAGATGAATCTGAGATTGTGTGATGCATATCGTATAATCATACCCACAGATACTTGAGGTGACATTGGAGTATCTAGGTGACATTAGGGTTTTGGTTGATTTGTGTCTTAAGGTGTTATTCTAGTACGAACTCTAGGGCTGTTTGTGACACCTATAGGAATAGCCCAACAGATTGATTGTAAAGAATAACTTTGAGGTGGTTTCATACCCTACCATAATCTCTTCGTTCGTTCTCCGCTATTAGTGACTTTGGAGTGACTCTTTGTTGCATGTTGAGGGATAGTTATATGATCCAATTATGCTATTATTGTTGAGAGGACTTGCACTAGTGAAAGTATGAACCCTAGGCCTTGTTTCCTTGCATTGCAATACCGTTTGTGCTCACTTTTATCATTAGTTACCTTGCTGTTTTTATAATTTCAGATTACAAAAACTATTATCTACTATCCATATACCACTTGTATCACCATCTCTTCGCCAAACTAGTGCACCTATACAATTTACCATTGTATTGGGTGTGTTGGGGACACAAGAGACTCTTTGTTATTTGGTTGCAGGGTTGCTTGAGAGAGACCATCTTCATCCCACGCCTCCTATGGATTGATAAACCTTAGGTCATCCACTTGAGGAAAATTTGCTACTGCCCTACAAACCTCTGCACTTGGAGGCCCAACAACGTCTACAAGAAGAAGGTTGTGTAGTAGACATCAAGCTCTTTTCTGGCGCCGTTGCTGGGGAGGTTAGCGCTTGAAGGTATATCTTTAGATCTTGCAATCGACTCTTTTAGTTTCTTGTTTTATCACTAGTTTAGTTTATAAAAGAAAACTATAAAAAATGGAATTGAGTTTGTCTCATACGCTTCACCTTTTTAATATCTTTCGTGAGTATGATGGAAAGGATAATTGTGCTCAAGTGCTAGAAGAAGAAATCTATAAAATGTTTGGCACTAAATATTTGAATGATGAGCATGATTTCAATGTTGTTAGTACGAATTCTTTGAATGTCCATGATACTAATAATGATTTCACTAGTTGTGATGAAAATGTCTCCTATAAACATGTCAATTTTTGTGGAGTACATTGGGTTTGTAAATACACACCAAATAGGGAAGATAGATATTGAAAGAGGCATAAGTACTTAGAAACTAAATTGTTGCAAGAAAGGCTAGATGATTGTGCTGAAAATTTAAATTTTCTTGGCCATACTTGTGAGCTTTGCAATGAACGTGGTCATTTAACCATCCGATGCAAATTGTTTCATGATCTAATCGTGTCCAAAAATTGTGATGAGTTGATTTCCCTTGCACATTATAATGAACTTAGCTTGCTTATGGGTTGCAAAGAAATGAAACATACAACTGGGGATCTTCCAGAATTTTCCCATTATAAACTGCTTGACTTTAATCTAGAGGAAATTTATATGTATTGTGCGGTGAATTGCATTGAACATCCTTATATTGCCAATTACATAAAGAAAAGAAAACAATTAGAAGATGAAGAGAATACTAATGAAAGGGAAGAGACTTCCCAATACCCTCCTATTATTTCTTATGATGAATCAGGTAACGAGGAGGAGCCTCCTATTCAACCAATCTCATTAATAAGGAGCTCTAAAAAGAGGATTGAACCCACACATGATGTGGTGAAGAAGAAGAAAAGAAAAAGGAAGAGAGGTAAAAAGATATCTCTCCCAAATAATGCTGCTCCTATTACTATTGTGCCTCATGAAAATATAATTGTAGAAGATAATGATACTTTTTTGATCTTGAAAATCTTTTTGGCACTTGCTTGGAAGAATATGATAATTGCTATACTATTGGTGCTATCCATACTATTAATGATGAGAGTGATTATGCTTATGATATGAAAAGGCCCAAGCTTGGGGATGCTATGTTTGATGAAGATGATTTTTTTGAGAATATATTTGCTGCAATTAATGTTTGTCCCAAGCTTGGGGAAGCTATGTTTAATGACGATATTTTTAGTCTCCCAAGTTTTGACATGCAAATTTATAATGATGATAGCATGCCTCCTACCTATGATGATTATTGTGATGATACTTATGCTATAAAAAGTAGTGATTATATTTATAAAACTTGTCATGATTATGATTACCCTTTTTCTGAACATTACTCTTTTAATGTGGAAACAATTTATAGTATTCGAGTCTCTTATGATATTCCCGCTATTCCGAAGGAGAAGAATTTTGCTTGTGTGGAGAGTAATAAAATTTCTATGCTTATAGATCATGAAAAGAATGCTTTAGGTGCTGGTTATATTGTTGAATTCATTCATGATGCTACTGAAAATTATCATGAGGGAGGAATATATGCTTGTAGGAATTGCAATAATACCAAGTTTCCTCTCTATGTGTTTAAAATTTTGAAGTTAAGCTTGTTTTACCTTCCTATGCAAGTTGATTCTTGTTCCCACAAGTTGTTTGCTCACAAAATACCTATGCATAGCAAGTGGGTTAGACTTAAATTTTCTAGTCATATTCTTCATGATGCTCTCTTTATGTTTCAATTCTTATATTTTATGTGAGCATCGTTGAAATCATCATGCCTAGCTAGGGGCGTTAAACGATAGCGCTTGTTGGGAGGCAAACCAACTTTATTTTTATTCCTTACTTTTTGTTCCTGTTTAGTAGCAAATAATTCATCTAGCCTATATTTATATGTGGTTTTATGCTTTTAATTAGTGTTTGTGCCAAGTAGAACCTTTGGGAAGACTTGGGGAAAGTCTTGTTGATCATGCTGTAAAAAAACAGAAACTTTAGCGCTCACGAGAATTGCTGCCATTTTTATTTGGAGAGTGATATTTAGTTAATTATTTTTTAAGATTATTAATAGATAAATTAATCACATCCAGCAATGTAATTGAGAATTTTATGAGTTCCAGAAGTATACGTTTGATCCAGATTACTACAGACTGTTCTGTTTTTGACAGATTCTGTTTTTCGTGTGTTGTGTGCTTATTTTGATGAATCTATGGCTAGTAAAATAGTTTATAAACCATAGAGAAGTTGGAATACAGTAGGTTTAACACCAATAGAAATAAAGAATGAGTTCATTGCAGTACATTGAAGTGGTGTTTTGTTTTCTTTCGCTAACGAAGCTCACGAGTTTTCTACTTTAAGTTTTGTGCTCTGAAGTTTTCAAGTTCTGGGTAAAGATTCGATGGACTATGGAATAAGGAGTGGAAAGAGCCTAATCTTGGGGATTCCCAAGGCACCCCAAGGTAATATTCAAGGACAACCAAGAGCCTAAGCTTGGGGATGCCCCGGATGGCATCCCCTCTTTCGTCTTCGTTCAGCGGTAACTTTACTTGGAGCTATATTTTTATTCGCCACATGATATGTGTTTTGCTTGGAGCATCATTTTATTTTATTTAGTTTTGCTTTATGTTTGAATAAAATACCAAAATCTGAAATTATTAAATGTTAGAGAGTCTTCACATAGTTGCATAATTATTCGACTACTCATTGATCTTCACTTATATCTTTCGGAGTAGTTTGTCATTTGCTCTAGTGCTTCACTTATATCTTTTTAGAGCACGGTGGTGGTTTTATTTTATAGAAATAATTGATCTCTCATGCTTCACTCATATTATTTTGAGAGTCCTAAACAGCATGGTAATTTGCTTTGGTTATGAATTTAGTCCTGTCGGTGTCAAAACCGGCGGATCTCGGGTAGGGGGTCCCGAACTGTGCGTCAAGGCCGGATGGTAACAGGAGACAAGGGACACGATGTTTTTACCCAGGTTCGGGCCCTCTAGATGGAGGTAATACCCTACTCCTGCTTGATTAATATTGATGATATGGGTAGTACAAGAGTAGATCTACCACGAGATCAAGGAGGCTAAACCCTAGAAGCTAGCCTATGGTATGATTGTTGTGTATGGAGTTGATTGCCTACGGACTACAACCCTCCGGTTTATATAGACACCAGATAGGGTTAGGGTTACATAAAGTCAGTTACAATGGTAGGAGATCTTGAATATCCGCATCGCCAAGCTTGCCTTCCACGCCAAGGAAAGTCCCATCCGGACACGGGACAAAGTCTTCAATCTTGTATCTTCATAGTCCAGGAGTCCGGCTGAAGGTATAGTCCGGCTACCCGAACACCCCCTAATCCAGGACTCCCTCAGTAGCCCCTGAACCAGGCTTGAATGACGACGAGTCCGGCGCACAAATTTTCTTCGGCATTGCAAGGTGGGTTCCTCCTCCAAGTCCTTCATAGAAGATTGTAAACACCAAGAGTAGTGTCCGGCTCTGCAAAATAAGTTTCCACATATTGCCATAGAGAGAATAATATTGACACAAATCAAATCTGCCGACGTATTCCGCAGTGCGTCATCACACTACAGCCAAGTCCTTTACTCGAATCGTTTTCACTTTTCCACCTCAGCGTGTTTTGCGAGGCGGTTTCCTTGGCACGTCTTGTCAAAGCAGAGATCGTGTGCCCCCCTTTTACGGGATTCTCATCAATACGGACATGGGTAACCCAATCGTGCCCGTTAGCATGTTTTCTCGATTAAAAGCGAGTCCTAAACGGTTACGGGGAGGGCTCCTGGTATTCAACCTCTTATAAAGAGACCAAGGCCTTACTCATTTTTCCAATCTCAAACGAGTTCGCCCGTCGCCTTGAGTTCCAACACCCTAGGCTCCAGATTCCAGGCACTTCGGACCTTCGACAATGTCCGGTTCTGACCTTCAAGGCCGATGGATGCCCTCCTCCGTCACAGAGGAGGACGTGCTAAAGTTGAGAGAGGCTAAGTTCTTGACCGCCAAAATTTCGCATAGGTTGCCTGCTCAAAGGCAGGCTATTCCCAGTCCCCAGCCCGGTGAGAGCGTAGTGTTCATGTCTCACTTCCTTCGGGGGTTAGGCTTCCCGATGGATCCCTTCATGAGGGGGCTGCTGTTTTATTATGGGCTGGAATTTCATGACTTAGCTCCGGAGTCCATCCTCCACATTTCCTCATTCATCGTTGTGTGCAAAGCGTTCCTCCGTGCCACTCCTCACTTCGGATTATGGCTCAAGACTTTTGGAGTGGAGCCGAAGATGATCGAGGGACGACACGCAGAGTGCGGAGGCGCTGTCATAAGTAAGAATGCTGATGCTCCATGGCCCGAGGGCTCCTTTCAAGAGGAGCCCGGCTTGTGGCAATGAGAATGGTTCTATATCACCGCTCCCAGGAGCGCCAAGTGGGCGGCGCCTCCTGCCTTTCGCTCGGGTCCCCCATCACGGCTAGCGTCATGGGTCAACAAAGGATTAGATTGGGGGTTATCCAAAGACGTGCCCTTGTTGTAGGGCCGCATCAGGGATCTCTTAGAAAGAGACCTCAACCTGGTCAAGGTGACGCAGGTCATGCTGATTCGCCGAACACTACCCGGCAAACGTCGCTCCCTTCGTCTGTGGGAGTTTAATCCGGAGGGACCACGAGCTCTCCATCATTTTATGGGCGCAACACCCATGGAGATGTATAAACTATTCTTTGGATCACAAATGATGTGTTCGGATTTGACCGAGGACGCAGGCCTAAGCTGCAATCGCCCGGATACCGAAGTAAGTAACCTTGTGCCCGGACCTACTATCCATATAATCGTCATAAACTTGCCCCTAAAAGAGCTGTCCTTTTAAACAGGAGTGGATAGCGAAGGCAAAGCTGATCAGGTGTCCGGCTCCCCTTCCCGAAACCAGGCCGGATCCCGTGCTTGTCAGGATGTTGAAGATAATGCCTTTGGAGGGAAGTAAGGGGAAGGAAAAGGGAACTATGGCCTCCTTGAAGGAGGCTGCTCCGAAGGGAGGAACCGACAATTCCTCTCCCAAGGGGAAGAAGAGGGCCGCCTCTGACGACCCGGAGACCATGGCCCCGAAGCGGGGGAGAAAATCCTCGTCAGAGGGTCCGACGCCGGGGAGTTCCTCGGCCGAACTACGCCCTCAAAGGGATCAGCCCTCCAGCGAGCCGTAAGTAGAGAGAGGTTTTCCTTTTGAGGGATGAAAGAAATCCTTGATTTATATCTGAGAAGATTAACCGAAATTTTACCTTGTAGCTCGGACCTTAGCCCTTCTCAGCAGAGCTCGTCTTCGGGGGATCTTCTTCCGGAGATGATGGAGAGCGGGACGCCTCCCCCTGCCGTACGCCTAGCAAGGCGGGCGACCCTGAGGTGTCGTCGCGGAGGGTTTCTCTGAATCCGGCAGGGGCGGAAGATAGCTATGTGGCCCCCCAAGGCTCTCCGTGTGCGGCCTTCGAAAGAGGCCATAGGACAAGTCCGGCACCGTCTGGTGCTTGGCCGGAGGAGCTAAAGATTCTGCTGGGGCGAGCTTCTATCTTAGAGGAGCACTATGCATTGATGGGCACGGTGATTGAAAGGATTTCATCTGCAGAAAGCGGATTGCATGAGGCCGTCAAAAGTTTACTGACGGGTTTTTAGGTACGTTAGATAGTGTACACTTTTGTCAGTTGCGCATAAGTGAGATGCGCCCTGTGTAGATAGTAGCCCCTGAGACTCTGCACGTTGTCAAGAAATGACGGCACGCAGAGGATCATAATCCCAGGTCTAAGATGTCGCCTTTGAATGTAGGTGGCGAGGTGTCCGAAATCTAGCCGAACTAATGATGTAGCCGAACTAAAGCGGCAACTGGACGTGGCAGATGCCGACATCGCGCTTGTCAACAAGCGGCTTGATGAGGCTCAAGGTATGTAATTCTTCGGGCGGCATCATGTAAGAGGAGCTTCATGCCAGTGTCTTACAATGTGTATGCTTGACGCAGATGGTACGACCGCCGTGGAGAATCTTAGGGCAGAACTTGCCCGAGCTAAGGAGCAAGCCAGAAAAAGCGATGCCGCTGCCGAGAAGGCCCTTGAAGAGCTGAGAGCCGAACAGGCTGCTCACTGCTGAAGCAAAGAAGAGATGGCCGAGATGGCCGAGAAGTTAAAGAGCGCTGCAGACCGTTGCAAACTTCTTGAGAAAGAAGACCGGGCGAGATAGACGGACTTAGAGAAGGCCATTGCCGATGCCAAGGATGCTTGCTCTGCGATGAGAGCTGCGAAGGAGGAGCTGCGTCAGGCCGAACAGATTGCGGCTGAAAAGCCCTTTATGCTGCGAAGGAAATTTTGTGATCCGAAGTTTGCTCCGTTGGACCGGATGTGGAGTGTGGAGGATACCTATGTGGACTTGGAAGCGAGTGCTACTGATGCGACCGAACACTTTCGAGATCAGAAAGATCGCGAGGTGGAAAAGCTTTTCTGGTCGCAGTTTCACAATCCAGAGCGTCCACTGGCAGTGGATGATCGTTTGGCTCAATGGGCCGAACTGAATAGGTTGTCTGGACTCGCCATGAAGTACGTCATGGGTCACCTGTGGCCAAGGAGATCGGAGCCGAAGAGTTATTTCAGCTTGGTGCAGCAATTCCTTGACGCGGTGCCGCGTATAAATGCAATGAAGAGGTCAGCATGCATAGAGGGCGCTAGGATGGCTCTTGCCCGTGTTAAGACATACTGGGCAGAGATGGAGACCACCGTTGTTGCGTCCCGAGATTCGGACAAAAGCCGAGTACCCTCCGAGCACTATTTTTAAGAAGTTCTTGAAGGCGCTCGTGTAATAGAGACGCAGTGCCCGAAAGATGCTATGTTATGATAGCATATGTAATTGTAAAGTAATATTTTGATAAACTGTAGTGGCCTTTTTTTATACTTGTGCCTCCAAGTATTGGGAACACCTCCTGTGCGGCCGTTTTAAGATATATATATATATATAGAATCTGAAAGATGGCAGTCGTTGGCTTCAGCCCCCACGCACATAGTGCGGGCGTGCTCGCAGAAGACGCATTTTCACACTTAACCCAACGTCTTGGTCCTACAAAGGAGGTGATAGCGCAGCGGGCCAGGCAACCGGACTATAATGCTTTAACACTTTCACTTAGCCATAGGAGTTTGACAATGAGACTCTTTAGGTAGCTCCTTGGTGGCAACTGCGCTCGTCCGAATTCGGGGCGCGTATGTGCCTGACCGGGAAGCGGCCCTTCGTTAAAGCGGAGGAATCCGATAGATTCCGATAGGTCATCGAGTGGCTGACCAGTCTCACGCTACATCATGACAGTCAGTTTTCGGCTTTCTCTACTGAGGTGCTCGCCCGGCCGAACCGGGGGCACAATCGCAGTAGTTCTCCTGGTGCTACCTTAGCCGATAGAGCGGAACGTAAGGTACCGAACTCAGGAGCCGGGCAACCCAACATTTGACCATAGACATAATTCGGAGCTGATGCATATAATGCCAAAACTCGCGACGCCGAACACTCCCTAAGGTGTTCGGTCTTTATGAGTGCGGGCGAAACAACACTCTTTATTTAAAAAGCCCCTAGTGTCTAGGTGCGTGCAAAAATTTCTGACGTGGCCACATGCCAAGACGCCAGCCTCCTCCTTGGTTATATCAGAAAAAAACCAGGGGATGTGTAGCAACAAGAGACAGTAAAAAAGGTTTACGCAGGGTCTTAATCTAAAAAGAATCCTTTAGGACGGGTCCCTACTGCACGTCTGCGCCTGTGTCTCCGTTGTGCCGTATCCTGGACGGGCGCCGCACGATGTTCATCTGTAAAAGAGAGGAACTGAGTTGAAAATGGGTCGTGCCGAACAAAAGTTTAAAATAAACAAAGTGTAAAGTAAAATATATAAAATTGAGCTTTATTGTCTCTTATTGTATATGCATGGAGCCCCTAGTGCGGGGGTATATGGCCACTAAGCCTGTATCAATGATGATTTTGTACCGAACTCGTCTATCCGTGTTCGTGGTCTTTAATGACCTATTTCGAAGTTTTCTGGCCGGTGAGGCCATTTTACTGTGGGGCTGTCAAAGCGGCCGCACAGTCCCCCGCTTGGGGAGGCGCACTTTAGTGCTTCCCCTTCAAAGAGATGATGCCTCATGGACCGGGCATCTTAAGTGTGAGAGATGCATGATGCGGTATTGCGTTAAAGCGGGCGAAAGCTTCGCGTCCCAGTAGTTCTTGATAGCGACTTGAGAACGGGACGACATGGAAGGTCAGCTTTTCGCGGCGGAAGTTATCGGCAGAGCCGAATATAACTTCGAGCCGGAGAAAACCCATACAATGGGTGTCTGGACCAGGTGTTACCCCTTGAAAGGAGGTTTTGCTGCGGCGGATTCTTGCTGGGTTTATCCCCATGTGCTGGATTGTATCCTGATATATCAGGTTTAGTCCGCTGCCGCCGTCCATAAGGACATTTGAAAACTGGAGTCCGCCAATTATTGGATCGAGTATCAAGGCAGTCCAGACTACATTCTTGATATTCCTAGAATAATCTAGCTGATCGAAGATGATCGGTTTTGACAACCAGTGGCAGGACCCTTTGGGGATGGGCCGTGTGGTGTGTACCTTTACGGGCGCCGCACGTTTTGTTATGTGAAGTGAGTTCACTGTTTTTACTTCTTGTAGGAAGTTCTTTTGTTTCCTGGTGCTTTTCTTTTGGGGTTCGTCCTCGTCTTTTCTTGGTGTGTCGAGCCCCTTGTGTTCGGCATTGAGTCTGCCGGATTGTTTGAAAACCCAACAGTCTCTGTGGGTATGGTTAGCGGGCTTCCCGGGAATACTGTGTATCTGACATATCCTGTCCAGGATTTTATTTAGGTTGGATGGATCGTCCCTGTTATCCTGGGGGGCGATTTTTCCTTATTTTGTCATGAGCCTTTGAATCCGGCATTGACTGCCGGGCTCTTCGGACTTTTGTCCTTAGTCCGGCGACGGTCCTTGTTGCGTCGCGGTTTTCCGTTTCCATCCCTAGTTTTGGATGTACTTGGGTTGCTGGGGCTGCACCTTGCCAACCAGCTGTCCTCCCCTGCACAAAAGCGGGTCATGAGGCTTGTTAGTGCGGCCATTGTTCTTGGCTTTTCTTGGCCGAGGTGTCTGGCGAGCCATTCGTCTCGGACGTTATGCCTGAAAGCTGCTAAGGCTTCGGCGTCCGGATAGTCGACTATCTGATTCTTTTTAGTGAGGAATCTATTCCAGAACTGCCGAGCTGATTCTCCAAGTTGTTGAGTTATGTGACTAAGATCGTCTGCATCCGGAGGGCGGACATAGGTCCCTTGAAAGTTTGCTCGAAAAGCATCCTCGAGCTCTTCCCAGCTTCCAATTGTGTTTTCGGGAAGGCTTTTAAGCCAATGCCGGGCTGGCCCTTTAAGCTTAAGGGGTAGATATTTTATGGCATGGAGATCATCTCCTCTAGCCATGTGTATGTGGAGGATATAATCCTCGATCCAGACTCCAGGGTCTGTTGTTCCATCATATGCCTCTATGTTTACGGGTTTGAATCCCTCTGGGAATTCATAGTCCAGGACCTCATCGGTGAAACATAGGGGGTGTGCGGCGCCCCTGTATTTGGCTGTGCCGGATGCTGATGATGGCTTCATAGCGTTGCTTACGAGAGCTTGCTTTCTTGGCCCATAAATGGACCCGACTGGGCCATGATGCGAATCCTTAAGTGGGTCGCATGCTGATTTAGGTGCGGCGCCGCTTGCCGCTTTATGGGGTCGTCTATCCGACCGTGTGGCTTTTCCATTTTTTGAATGCGAGGGCTCTAGGGCCTCTTCGTCGAATTCAGGCAGTAGCTTTCTTTTCGAATAGCTTTTAGTGCGGCGATTGTCGCCGTACTTATCTGTGGTATTGATTACTTTGCTCCATCTAATCCGGAGTGCGTCTTCCGCTGTTTTTAGCTTCCGCTTCTGCTTCTTTAGGCTGCGTGAAGTTGCAACGAGCCTCTCGTGGAGATTCTTCTGCTCCATAGGTTTATTCGGCGTGAGGTCGTCCGGAATGCCGTTTTCGCCGGGGGAGGGATGTTCGGTTTCTCTATTCGTGTTGCCCTGTTCGGACGGTTTCTCTAAGGCCTGCTCGTTGTCTACCGGCTCGTCCTGCTCTATGGCTGGGTTTTTGTCGAGGCGGGGCTTGGGTCGGCGTTTACGCCGACGCTTTGATTGCTTTTCGGGGGGTCGATCTCCCGTCCCATCCCCTTTTTCCTCGTTGTCGCTTCCTTTAGGGGTATCCACCATGTACACATCGTGAGATGAGGTGGCTGTCCAATGCTCTATGGGCGTTGGTTCGTCAGTATCTCCTGCATCGTCATCCATGCCGTCGATGTCTCCGGAGTCGAAGTTGAGCACGTCATTTAAATTGTCGACAGTGGCTACCAAGTGGGTGGTGGGTGGGCTTTGAATTTCTTCATCGTCCGTATCCCATCCTCGCTGACCGTAGTTCGTCCAGGGCTCTCCTGATAAGGAGAGAGACTTGAGAGAGTTCAGGATATCGCCATAAGGCGAGTGCAGAAAGATGTCTGCGGTGGTGAACTCCATTATCGGCGCCCCATCGGATTCGATTGGCAGGGGCGCGGGGGGTTCGGAGTCCGGGGAGGAGTCCGGATCCTCGGAGTCACGGGTCATGCAGAGTGCGGGGCTAGCGTTCGGCTCGGTCGCTTTCGGGATCGCAGCCCCCGAGGTGACGTCCAACCGCTCATCCTCAATTGGCGCAATAGGCTCCGAGTTAGGGGTCGGAACCGATGCGTGTGCAGCCTCCAGGACACTGTCCGGGGGCAGAGCTAGATCATGCCCCTCGAGATAGTGCGGCGCACTTGGTCGTGGCTCGAGCCCGTCGAAGATCAAGTCTCCGCGGATGTCAGCCGTGTAGTTTAAGCTTCCAAACCTAACTTGATGGCCAGGGGCATAGCTTTCGATCTGCTCCAGGTGGCCGAGCGAATTGGCCCGCAGAGCGAAGCCACCGAAGACGAAGATCTGTCCGGGGAGAAAAGTCTCACACTGGACCATATCGTTGTTGATGATCAAAGGAGCCATCGGGCCTAAAGGCGACGACACAGAGGAACTCTCAATGAAAGCACCAATGTCGGTGTCAAAACCGGCGGATCTCGGGTAGGGGGTCCCGAACTGTGCGTCAAGGCCGGATGGTAACAGGAGACAAGGGACACGATGTTTTTTACCCAGGTTTGGGCCCTCTCGATGGAGGTAATACCCTACTCCTGCTTGATTAATATTGATGATATGGGTAGTACAAGAGTAGATCTACCACGAGATCAAGGAGGCTAAACCCTAGAAGCTAGCCTATGGTATGATTGTTGTGTATGGAGTTGATTGCCTACGGACTACAACCCTCTAGTTTATATAGACACTGGATAGGGTTAGGGTTACATAAAGTCGGTTACAATGGTAGGAGATCTTGAATATCCGCATCGCCAAGCTTGCCTTCCACGCCAAGGAAAGTCCCATCCGGACACGGGACGAAGTCTTCCATCTTGTATCTTCATAGTCCAGGAGTCCGGCTGAAGGTATAGTCCGGCTACCCGAACACCCCCTAATCCAGGACTCCCTCAAGTCCTAATATGACAGGCATCCAAGAGGGATATAATAAAAACTTTCATATAAAGTGCAATGAATACTATGAGAAGTTTGATACTTGATGATTGTTTTGAGATATGAGGATGGTAATATTAGAGTCATGCTAGTTGAGTAGTTGTGAATTTGAGAAATACTTGTGTTGAAGTTTGCGATTCCCGTAGCATGCACGTATGGTGAACCGTTATGTGATGAAGTCGGAGCATGATTTATTTATTGATTGCCTTCCTTATGAGTGGCGGTCGGGGACGAGTGATGGTCTTTTCCTACCAATCTATCCCCCTAGGAGCATGCGCGTAGTACTTTGTTTCGATAACTAATAGATCTTTGCAATAAGTATGTGAGTTCTTTATGACTAATGTTGAGTCCCCGGATTATACACACTCTCACGCTTCCACCATTGCTAGCCTCTCTAATACCGCGCACCTTTCGCCGGTATCATAAAACCACCATATATCTTCCTCAAAACAGCCACCATACCTACCTATTATGGCATTTCCATAGCCATTCTGAGATATATTGCCATGCAACTTTCCACCGTTCCGTTATTATGACACGGTTCATCATTGTCATATTGCTTTGCATGATCATGTAGTTGACATCGTATTTGTGGCAAAGCCACAGTTCATAATTCTTTCATACATGTCACTCTTGATTCATTGCACATCCCGGTACACCGCCGAAGGCATTCATATAGAGTCATATTTTGTTCTAAGTATCGAGTTGTAATTCTTGAGTTGTAAGTAAATAAAAGTGTGATGATCATCATTATTAGAGCATTGTCCCAGTGAGGAACGGATGATGGAGACTATGATTCCCCCATAACTCAGGATGAGACTCCGGACGAAAATAAATAAATAAATAAAAGAGGCCAAAGAAGCCCAAAAAAGAGAAAAAAAAGAGGCCATAAAAAAAGAGAAAGGCCCAAATAAAAAATGAGAGAAAAAGAGAGAAGGGGCAATGCTACTATCCTTTTACCACACTTGTGCTTCAAAGTAGCACCATGATCTTCATGATAGAGAGTCTCTATGTTGTCACTTTCATATACTAGTGGGAATCTTTCATTATAGAACTTGGCTTGTATATTCCAATGATGGGCTTCCTCAAAATACCCTAGGTCTTCGTGAGCAAGCGAGTTGGATGCACACCCACTAGTTTCTTTTGTTGAGCTTTCATACATTTATAGCTCTAGTGCATCCGTTGTATGGCAATCCCTACTCACTCACATTGATATCTATTGATGGGCATCTCCATAGCCCGTTGATATGCCTAGTTGATGTGAGACTATCTTCTCCCTTTTTGTCTTCTCCACAACCACCCTTCTATTCCACCTATAGTGCTATGTCCGTGGGTCACGCTCATGTATTGCGTGAAGATTGAAAAAGTTTGAGAACATCAAAAGTATGAAACAATTGCTTGGCTTGTCATCGGGGTTGTGCATGATTTAAATTTTTTGTGTGATGAAGATGGAGCATAGCCAGACTATATGATTTTGTAGGGATAACTCTCTTTGGCCATGTTATTTTGAAGAGACATAATTGCTTAGTTAGTATGCTTGAAGTATTATTATTTTTATGTCAATATTAAACTTTTGTCTTGAATCTCATGGATCTGAATATTCTTGCCACAATAAAGAGAATTACATGGATAAATATGTTAGGTAGCATTCCACATCAAAAAATTCTGTTTTTATCATTTACCTACTCGAGGACGAGCAGGAATTAAGCTTGGGGATGCTGATACGTCTCCAACGTATCTCTAATTTTTGATTGTTCCATGCTATTATATTATCAACCTTGTATGTTTTATATGCATTTATATGCTATTTTATATGATTTTTGGGACTAACCTATTAACCTAGAGCCCAGTGCCAGTTTCTGTTTTTTCCTTGTTTTAGAGTATCGCAGAAAAGGAAAATCAAACGAAGTCCAATTGACCTGAAACTTCACGGAACTTTTTTTTGGAAGGAAAGCAACCCGGGAGACTTGGAGTCCACGTAAGGGAAGCAACGAGGAAGCCACGAGGCAGGGGGGCGCGCCCTCCACCCTCGTGGGCCCCTCGTGGCTCCCCTAACGTACTTCTTCCACCTATATATCTCCATATACCCTAAAAACATCCGGGAGCACAATAGATCGGGAGTTCCGCAGCCAGAAGCCTCCGTAGCCACCGAAAGCCAATCTAGACCCGTTCCGGCACCCTGCCGGAGCGGGAATCCCTCTCCGGTGGCCATCTTCATCATCCCGGTGCTCTCCATGACGAGGAGGGAGTACTTCTCCCTCGGGGCTGAGGGTATGTACTAGTAGCTATGTGTTTGATCTCTCTCTCTCTCTCTCTCGTGTTCTTGATTTGGCACGATCTTTGATGTATCGCGAGCTTTGCTATTATAGTTGGATCTTATGATGTTTCTCCCCCTCTACTCTCTTGTAATGGATTGAGTTTTCCCCTTGAAGTAATCTTATCGGATTGAGTCTTTAAAGATTTGAGAACACTTGATGTATGTCTTGCCGTGCGTATCTGTGGTGACAATGGGATACCACGTGATTCACTTGATGTATGTTTTGGTGATCAACTTGCGAGTTCCGCCCATGAACCTATGCATAGGGGCTGGCACACGTTTTCATCTTGACTCTCTGGTAGAAACTTTCGGGCACTCTTTGAAGTTCTTTGTGTTGGTTGAATAGATGAATCTGAGATTGTGTGATGCATATCGTATAATCATACCCACGGATACTTGAGGTGACATTGGAGTATCTTGGTGACATTAGGGTTTTGGTTGATTTGTGTCTTCAGGTGTTATTCTAGTACGAAATCTAGGGCTGTTTGTGGCACCTATAGGAATAGCCCAATGGATTGATTGGAAAGAATAAACTTGAGGTGGTTTCGTACCCTACCATAATCTCTTCGTTCGTTCTCCGCTATTAGTGACTTTGGAGTGACTCTTTGTTGCATGTTGAGGGATAGTTATATGATCCAGTTATGTTACTATTGTTGAGAGGACTTGCACTAGTGAAAGTATGAACCCTAGGCCTTGTTTACTAGCATTGCAATACCATTTGTGCTCACTTTTATCATTAGTTACCTTGCTGTTTTTATAATTTCAGATTACAAAAACTATTATCTACTATCTATATACCACTTGTATCACCATCTCTTCGCCGAACTAGTGCACCTATACAATTTACCATTGTATTGGGTGTGTTGGGGACACAAGAGACTCTTTGTTATTTGGTTGCAGCATTGCTTGAGAGAGACCATCTTCATCCTACGCCTCCTATGGATTGATAAACCTTAGGTCATCCACTTGAGGGAAATTTGCTACTGTCCTACAAACCTCTGCACTTGGAGGCCCAACAACGTCTACAAGAAGAAGGTTGTGTAGTAGACATCACCATCCACCTTGAGATCACGGGAAAGGTCCGTGATCATGAGGTGATTGGCATTGAGCCCACACTCCACCATCCCCTTGCACCGGAAGACGTCTTGCTGCACAGCTTCAAGGCTGGCCTCCACGGTTCTCGTCCGCTTGGGACATGGCACGTCTCGGAGGTGAAGCACCCCCTCATGGATCTAGATGACCTGAGGGTGCTACACCACCTCCCGCAAATATGGGTTGATGACGTTCTTGAAGAACTTATCCGTGGATGTGCTTGAAAAGGCCATGGTAGATGGGATCTGACAAAAAACAACAAGGAAAAATAAAACAGAGGATTTCTTCGCGATACGGTGATCAGAAGGTTTGGGAAGTATATGTAGATTTTTTTTATCTTGGAGGACAAGTATATGGTAGAAAAATGGAGTACGGGAGGTGTCCCAGGTGGGCACAACCCATCCTGGTGCACCCAGGTGTCTTGTGCCCACCAGGGGACGCTTCCTGGAAGTTTCTTTATTTCCAAAATTTTAAAATATTCCAAAACTAATAAAAAATATTTTTGCGGATTTTTTGTAGTCCGTTTACTTTCCGTATCACGTACCTCTTTGTTTTCATGATTCTGGAGTGTTCCAGAAGGACTCTCTTATGTGTTATTCCGGTGTCAAAGTTTGGATAATATTACTTTCAATATTGATAGGCGTACATGAGATATAATGCTTTATTCGTTGCCCATTGACAACCTTTGAGTTAGTACCTTCGGAGTTATTTATTTTGATAGCTCCAGACCGGTAAACCTCCTCGATGATGTATGGGCCTTCCCATTTCGAGAGGAGCTTTCCTGCAAAAAATCTAAAACAAGAGTTGTACAAAAGAACATATTCTTCAACTTTAAACTCATGCTTTTTAATTCTTTTGTCATGCCATCTTTTAACTTTTTCTTTGAATAACTTTGAATTCTCATAAGCTTGGGTTCTCCATTCATCTAAGGATCTTATATCAAATAACCTCTTTTCACCAGCAAGTTTGAAATCATAGTTGAGTTCTTTAACTGCCCAATATGCTTTATGTTCTAACTCAAGAGGCAAATGACAACCTTTTCCATAAACCATTTATAAGGAGACATACCCACAGGATTTTATATGCTGTTCTATAAGCCCAAAGTGCATAATCTAATTTCTTAGACCAATTCTTCCTGGACCTATTAACAGTCTTTTGCAAAATTAATTTTATTTCTCTATTTCTAAGTTCAACTTGACCACTAGAGCGAGTATGATAGGGTGATGCAATTCTATGGTTAACATCATACTTAGCAAGCATCTTACGGAAAGCACCATGAATAAAGTGTGAACCACCATCAGTCATTAAATATCTAGGGACTCCAAATCTTGGGAAAATAACTTCCTTAAGCATTTTAATAGAGGTGTTGTGATCAGCACTACTAGTTGGAATGGCTTCTACCCATTTAGTAACATAATCAACAGCAACCAAAATATGTGTATACCCATTAGAGGAAGGAAAATGTCCCATGTAATCAAATCCCCAAACATTAAGTGGTTTAACAGCAAGTGAATAATTCATAGGCATTTCTTGACGCTTACCGATATTACCTGTTCATTGACATTCAGCACAAGAAGAGACAAACTTACATGCATCCTTGAAGAGAGTAGGCCAATAAAATACAGATTGCAATACCTTGTGAGCAGTTCTATCTCCAGCATGATGCCCTCCATAAGCCTCGGAGTGACATTTCCGTAGGATTTGTCCCTGTTCATGCTCAGGTACACAACGTCTAATAATACCATCTACTCCTTCTTTATAAAGATGTGGGTCATCCCAAAAGTAATGTCTTAAATCATAGAAGATTTTTCTTTCTTTTGCTGGTATGTAAAGCTAGGTGGTAAATATTTAGCAACAATGTAATTAGCATAGTCAGCATACCAAGGAGTACTATTAGCAACATTTATTGCAGCTAACTGCTCATCAGGAAAACTATCATCAATAGGTAGTGGGTCATCAAGCACATTTTCAAGCCTAGACAAATTATCAGCTACGAGGTTCTCAGCTCCTTTTCTATCAATGATATGTAAATCAAATTCTTGTAACAAGAGAACCCAACGAATAAGTCTAGGTTTAGCATCTTTATTTTCCATAAGATATTTAATAGCAGCATGGTCTGTGTGAACAGTTACTTTGGAATCAACAATATAAGGTCTAAATTTATCACAAGCAAACACAACTGCTAAGAATTCTTTTTTAGTAGTAGCATAATTTCTTTGAGCACTGTCTAGAGTCTTACTAGCATAATGAATAACATTAAGTTTCTTATCAACCCTTTGTCCTAGAACAGCACCAACATCATAATCACCAGCATCACATATAATTTCAAAAGGCAAGTTCCAATCAGGTGGTTGAATAATAGGTGCAGATATTAAGGCTTTCTTGAGTGTTTCAAAGGCTTCAAGACAATCATCATCGAAAACAGAAGGAATATCCTTTTGCAAAAGATTAGTAAGAGGCCTAGAAATTTTAGAGAAGTCTTTGATAAATCTCCTATAGAAACCAGCATGACCAAGGAAACTACGAATACCTTTGATGTCCTTAGGAGATGGCATTTTCTCAATTGCATCAACCTTAGCTTGGTCCACTTCAATACCTCTTTCAAAAATTTTATGACCCAAGACAATGCCTTCATTAACCATAAAGTGTCACTTCTCCCAATTCAAGACAAGATTTATTTGTTCACATCTCCGCAAATCTCGCTCAAGATTGCTTAAACAATCATCAAAAGACTTCCCATAAACAGAAAAGTCATCCATTAAAACCTCAACAATCTTTTCACAAAATTCAGAGAATATAGCAGGAATACATCTTTGAAAGGTAGCGGGTGCATTACATAAACCAAAAGGCATACGTCTATAAGCATAAGTTCCAAAGGGACAAGTAAAAGTAGTCTTTTCTTGATCATGTTGAGAAACAGGTATTTGTGAAAAGCCAGAGTATCCATATAGGAAGCAAAAGTGTGTGTGCTTAGATAATCCTTCAAGCATTTGATCAATAGAAGGCAAAGGTTAATGATCTTTTCCAGTTGCTTTGTTTAATTTTCTGTAATCAATTACCATTCTATAGCGTGTAACAATTCTTTGTGGAATAAGTTCATTCTTATCATTAGGAACAACAGTAATACCTCCTTTCTTAGGGACACAATGAATAGGACTTACCAATCTACTATCAGCTATAGGATAGATTATACCTGCTTCCAGAAGTTTTAAGATTTCCGTTTTTACCACTTCCTTCATTTTTGGATTCAACCGATGTTGGTGATCAACAACGGGTTTAGCATCAGGTTCCATATTAATTTTGTGCTGACATAGAGTGGGACTAATGCCCTTTAAATCATCAAGAGTATGTCCAATATAAGCCCGGTGCTTCCTTAGAACTTTCAATAATCTTTCTACTTCATGTTCTCAAAGGTTAGCACTAATAATAACAGGATATATCTTCTTTTCACCGGGATAAGCATATTTCAATGTGTCTGGCAATTGTTTTAATTCAAATACAGGATTACCTTTAGGTGGAGGAGGGCCTCCTGGAGTTTAAATAGGAAGATTGTGTTTAAGTAGAGGACGTTGTTCAAAGAAAACTTTATCTATTTCATTTCTTTCATGCATATGTAAATCATTTTCATGGTCTAGCAAATATTGTTCTAAAGGATCAGTAGGTGGAACAACAATAGAAGCAAGACCAATTAATTCATCATTACTAGGCAATTATTTTTCATGATGATTTATACTAAACTTGGAAAAATTAAACTCATGAGACTCATCACCAAAGCTAACACCAACAGTTTGTTTCTTACAATCTATCGTAGCATTAAATGTATTCAAGAAAGGTCTACCAAAGATAATGGGACAAAAGTCATCTTGTGGGGAACCAAGAACAAGAAAATCAGTAGGGTATTTAATTTTCCCACACAAGACTTCAACATCTCTAATAATGCCAACTGGTGATATAGTGTCTCTATTAGCAAGTTTAATAGTAACATCTATTTCTTCTATCTCAGTAGGTGCTATATCTTTCATAATTTCTTCATATAAAGTGTAATGAATAGCACTCACACTAGCACCCATGTCACATAAAGCATGATAACAGTGATCTCCTATTTTAACTGAAATAACAGGCATGCCAACAACAGGTCTATGTTTATCTCTTTTATCAGGTTTAGCAATTCTAACAGCTTTTTCACGGAAGTAAATAACATCCCCATCCATATCTTCTTCCAAGAGATCTTTAACCATAGAAATACTAGGTTCAACTTTAATTTGTTCATCAGGTTTAGGTGTTCTAATATAGCTTTTGTTAACCACAGTTGAAACTTTAGCATGTTCCTTTATCCTAATAGGGAAAGGTGGTTTCTCAATATAAGCAGAAGGAACAACTAGATCAGCATTATAAATCATAGTTTCTTCTTTAACTGGTACTGGTTCTTTAATTTTTTCTTTAATAGGTGGGTGATATTTAAACTACTTCTCCTTAGGGAGTTCAACATTAATAGCAAATGGTTCACAAAAGGAGGCTACTATCTCAGAGTCAAGTCCATATTTAGTGCTAAACTTTTGAAAAGAATCACTATCCATAAAAGATTTAACACAATCATACTTAAGTTTAATACCTGACACTTTACCTTCGTCAAGTTCCCAATCTTCAGAGTTGCGTTTAATTCTTTCCAAAAGATCCCACCGGAATTCAATAGTCTTCTTCATAAATGAACCAACACAAGAAGTATCAAGCATGGTTTGATAATTACGAGAAAGCCGTGCATAAAAATTCTGGATAGTAATTTCTCTTGAGAGCTCATGATTGGGGCATGAATATAACATTGACTTAAGCCTCCCCCAAGCTAGAGCGATACTTTCTCCTTCACGAGGCCAAAAATTATATATAATTCCGATCACGATGAACTAGATGCATAGGATATTTTTTTGGTGGAACCCCAATTTCAAACGATTCCAATTCCATGATCCAATATCATCACATAGCCTATACCATGCCAATGCTTTTCCCTTCAAAGATAAAGGGAAAACCTTCTTCATAACTTGATCCCTGGGTAAACCTGCAAGCTTAAACAATCCACAAATTTGTTCCACATATATCAAGTGCATATCAGGATGTTCGGTTCCAGCTCCTGCACAAGAATTAGCTAGCAGTTGTTCTATCATACCCGAAGGAATTTCATATTCAATATTTTCAGTAGGTGCAGTAGGTTGAGGGGTTGCTAATTGTGGTTCCGAACGAGGTGAAGATACCCCGAACAAACCCCTCAAAGGATTGTTTTCCATAAATTTCAGCACACTATATAAATGTTTCCTTACCAAATTCCACTTACCAAAGGCGCTTCACTCCCCGGCAACGACGCCGAAAATAGCCTTGGTGACCCACAAGTATAGTGGATCAATTGTAGCACCTTTCAATAAGTAAGAGTGTTGAACCCAACGAGGAGCAGAAGGAAATGACAAGTGGTTTTCAGTAAGGTATTGTCTGCAAGTGCTGAAATTGTAAGTAGCAAGTAGTTTAATAGCAAGATAATTTTGTAACGAGCAAGTACCGATAATAGTAACAAAAGTGCAGCAAGGTAGCCCAATCCTTTTGAGGCAAAGGACAGGACAAAAATGTCTCTTATGATAAGCAAAATGTTCTTGAGGGTACACGGGAATTTCATCTAGTCACTTTCATCATGTTGGTTTAATTCATGTTCGCTACTTTGATAATTTGATATGTGGATGGACCGGTGCTTAGGTGTTGTTCTTACTTGAACAAACCTCCTACTTATGATTAACCTTCCCGCAAGCATCCTCAACTACGAGAAAAGTATTAAGAATAAATTCTAACCATAGCATTAAACTTTTGTATCCAATCGGTCCCTTATGAAATAGCGCATAAACCGGGGTTTAAGCTTCTGTCACTCTCGCAACCCACCATCTAATTGCTACTCCACAATGCATTCCCTTAGGCCCAAATATGGTGAAGTGTCATGTAGTCGACGTTCACATGACACCACTAAGGGAGTAACAACATACATACTATCAAAATATCGAACACATATCAAGTTCACATGATTACTTGCAACATGATTTCACCCATGGCCTCAAGAACAAAAGTAACTACTCACAAATGATAAACATGTTCATGATCATAGGAGTATTAAATAGCATAATGGATCTGAACATATAATCTTCCACCAAATAAACCATATAGTAATCAACTACAAGATGTAATCAACACTACTAGTCACCCACAAGTACCAATCTATAGTTCCGGTAACAAGATTGAACACAAGAGATGAACTAGGGTTTGAGAGGAGATGGTGCTATTGAATATGTTGATGGAGATTGCCCTCCCCAAGATGGGAGAGTTGTTGGTGATGATGATGACGATGATTTCCGCCTCCGGGAGGGAAGTTCCTCCGGCGGAATCGCTCCGCAGAAGGGCAAAAGTGCTCCTGCCCAAGTTCCGCCTTGAGGCAGTGGCGCTTCATCCCGAAAGTCCTCCCCTTATTTTTTCTAGGTCAAAATGACTTATATACCAAAATATGGGCACCGGAGGTGGGCCGAGGAGGCCACAACCCATCATGGCGCGCCAGGGCCTGGCGCGCCCAGGTGGATTGTGCCCACCTGGTGCCCCCCTCTATTGTTTATTGGATCTAGTATTTCTTAAATAATCCATAAAAAATCTCCGTGAAGTTTCAGCTCATTTAGAGTTGTGCAGAATAGGTGGCCTGACGTAGCTTTTCCAGGTCCAGATTTTTTTGACCGTAAAACAGTAAGGCAAATGCCTTAGTGTAAATCTTTTCCATATAATTAAATATGAAGTAACATAGTCCTTACAATGGTTGTTGAGGAGACAACTAGGGGAGTTTATTGAAAAATTACAAAAGAGTGAAAAGGAATCAAATTAAATGTTATCAATCCAAGATGACATGCCCTCCTTTAGACTGGGCTTGGCCCTTAGCATTGTTAATTTGAAAGTTCTGATAAATGCATATCTGCATTCATTGATAGAGCATGGGATTCATTCAAATATCAGTCCATTTCTTTGATTCCATATAGTCCAGCATCCCACTATCATAATTTCCATGAAGTGGTGAAGGCGATATCTTTGTTGAGCTTAAATAATCATATCATGAATATTCAGATCACTGTTCCAATATTCCACCAAAATCCTTGGCTGAAAGGACAGGAAAATAGTAGATGCATTCTATCTTCAATATCTTCAGCATCACATAATACACATTGAGTGGAGTCAAGTTGCATATTCTTCTTGGTCAGGAGATCACATGTGTTTATTCTATCATGAAGTAGAAGCCAACAAAAGAATTTATGCTTTGGTAGGCAGCATGTTTTCCATATCCATTTGAAGGTCACTTCAGCATCCTCATTTCTCATTAGGAAATTATAAATTCTCTTGGTCATATTTATACTGCTACCCCATGGGAAACTCCATATATCATGTTCATTGTTGGATCTGATGCTACGTAATTGATCAGCTAGAAGATGAAATTGCTGGTGTGCAGTGATGGACAGTGGTAATTGGAATAAATTTTAGAGATTTCTAGTACCTTTGGCTGTCCAAAATGATATATTCTCCTGAAGGCAAAAGGAGTGAAGTTTAGGGTATTTCAATTTCATGACCTCTCCATTCCAGTTATCATCCCAAAGATTGCTGGAGATTCCTGCTTTGATCTCACATGATGTCATCTCTTTAAATAGATCAAACATTTTCATGCGGTCTTTCCACCAAAAAGATCCTTTGTTGGGGTTAGTGTGGGGAGCTTCATTATTCTGATAATGTGCCTCCCAAATTAGTTTGACCCAAGGAATATCCATCTTATTGTTGAATTTGTAGAGATATTTGATGAGAAGGGCTTTGTTCTGCATTCTCAAATTTAAAACCCCAAGTCCTCCTTGTTTTTTTGGCTTGCAGATCATATCCCAGCTGCCAAGGCATTTACCTTTTCTGTTAATCTCATTTCCATACCATAAAAAGTTTCTGCTGGATTTGTCCACATGATCCAATATGGTGTAATGAACTTTTAGAGAGCACATGGAAAAATTGGCATGGAGGCAACCATAGAGTTAACATATGTGAGTCTGCCAGAATAATTCATGAATCTAGTTACTCCTGATAGTCTTTTGTCAATTTTGGATATGACAGGGATGAGATCCATAACAGAAGGTTTGGTGGTGCCCATTGGTAAGCCCAGATAAGTGAATGGAAGACTTTCAACCTTACAGCCGAATGTATTTGCAAGCATAGTAACTGATTATTGGTCAATGTTGATGGGAATCATGGATGATTTGTTGTAATTGACAAACAGACCAGTGGAAAGACTGAATATGTTGAGCAAGTATTTGAGGTGTATAATCTGGTCTTCATTAGCTTGCATAATAATTAGGGTATCATCTGCATATTGGATAATAGGATAGTCTTGTCCAAATGCATGGTTGATAGGTAGAGAGATTTCACCATTGGCCCAAGCAGCATTAACCACAGATTGTAAGAGATCAGCAGTGATGATATATAGTAAAGGGGAATGTGGATCACCTTGTCTGACTCCTCTCTTACAAATAATCTTTTTTCCAGGCACTCCATTAAGTAGAACAGAAGTTGATGCAGAATGAAGTATGTTTGTTACCCATTTTATCCATCTAGGTCCAAATCCTTTAGCCTTCAACATAGCAATAATGGCCTTATATTCAATCTTGTCAAAAGCCTTTTTGAAATCCAGTTTCAATATGATGATGGTTTTTTTTATTGATGGCATAAATGGAGATATTCAAATGCATATCCCAGACAATCTTGTATATTTCTACCTTTAATAAATCCATACTAGTTCTGGTGGATAATAGTAGTGATGATCTTTTGAGCTTTGTTGGCCATAAGTTTAGTAATAACTTTGAGTGGCAGAATGACCAATGAGATTGGTCTGAACTCATCCATATTCGCCGGATTAGTAATCTTTGGGATGAGAGTAATGAAAGCAGTGTTAATACTATGAATATCACAGTTTCCTTCAAAGAAAACCCAGATCATGGTATAAAAGTCTTGTTTAACAATATCCCAACATTTTTTTAAAAAGGTACCATTAAAATCATCTGGTCCAGGGGCTCTGTCAGTAGGAAATTCCTTGATAACTTGGTCAATCTCCTCCATTGTAAATTGTGCCTCAAGGTCTGACAGGTCTTGTGGTTGAATAAGTTCCTCAAGATTGAAGAGCATGGGAGGGTCAATGGATGTGCCCAATATGTCTTTGTAAGATTTCCAAATAATTGCAGCTTTATGGTCATGATTTGGGTAAGTATTTCCATCCTCTCCAACAATAGAAGTAATATAATTTTTCCTGTAGCTTGGGTGGCCATGGCATGAAAAAAAATCAGTGTTTTCATCATCTATTCTCATACTTCTCATCTTAAATCTAGATTTCCAGTAGATCCTTTTAACTCCCAATAATTTGAGAATGTGCTGCTTTAGAATGTCCCTGAAGTTTGCTTCCATAGTACTTAGTGATCTTTGGTCTTCAATACCATCCATCATGGATAAGACATAATTACAAGCAGAGATATTAGTGTTGAGTTTGGATAGGTTTTTGCTCCATTTCTTGAGTCCCATTATGAGGCATGTGAATCTAGCAGTAATATCATTTGCAGAATTTAACATCTGTTGGTTTCTATTCCAGCATTGTAATACAGTTTCACAAAATCCATCAAACTCAAGCCAATAATTTTCAAACCTGAATATAGAGGCTTTTGGAATATCACTGCCAATTTGAATATGGATTGGAATATGATCAGATGATACTCTTGCAAGAGGGTGGGTGATGTCTACTACACAACCTTCTTCTTGTAGACGTTGTTGGGCCTCCAAGTGCAGAGCTTTGTAGGACAGTCTCAAGTGGATGACCTAAGGTTTATCAATCCGTAGGAGGCGTGGGATGAAGATGGTCTCTCTCAAGCAACCCTACATCCAAATAACAAAGAGTCTCTTGTGTCCCCAACACACCCAATACAGTGGTAAATTGGATAGGGGGCACTAGTTCGACGAAGAAATGGTGATACAAGTGCAATCTGGATAGTAGATAAAGGTATTTGTAATTTGAAATTATAAAAACAGCAAGGTAACTAATGATAAAAGTGAGCGTAAACGGTATTGCAATGATAGGAAACAAGGCCTAGGGTTCATACTTTCACTAGTGTAAGTTCCCTCAACAATGATAACATAATTGGATCACATAACTATCCCTCAACATGCAACAAAGAGTCACTCCAAAGTCACTAATAGCGGAGAACAAACGAAGAGATTATGGTAGGGTACGAAACCAGCTCAAAGTTATTCTTTCCAATCAATCCATTGGGCTATTCCTATAAGTGTCACAAACAGCCCTAGAGTTCGCACTAGAATAACACCTTAAGACACAAATCAACCAAAACCCTAATGTCACCTAGATAGTCCAATGTCACCTCAAGTATCCGTGGGTATGATTATACGATATGCATCAGACAATCTCAGATTCATCTATTCAACCAACACAAAGGACCTCAAAGAGTGCCCCAAAGTTCTACCGGAGAATCACGACGAAAACATGTGCCAACCCTATGCATAGGTTCATGGGCAGAACCCGCAAGTTGATCACCAAAACATACATCAAGTGAATCACATGGTATCCCATTGTCACCACAGATACGCACGGCAAGACATACATCAAGTGTTCTCAAATCTTTAAAGACTCAATTCGATAAGATTACTTCAAGGGGAAAACTCAATTCATTACAAGAGAGTAGAGGGGGGAAGAAACATCATAGGATCCAAATATAATAGCAAAGCTCGCGATACATCAAGATCGTATCATCTCAAGAACACGAGAGAGAGAGAGAGAGATCAAACACATATCTACTAGTACATACCCTCAGCCCCGAGGGAGAACTACTCCTTCCTCGTCATGGAGAGCACCGGGATGATGAAGATGGCCACCGGAGAAGGATTGCCCCCTCCGGCAGGGTGCCGGAACGGGTCTAGATTGGCTTTCGGTGGCTACGGAGGCTTCTGGCGGCGGAACTCCCGATCTATTGTGCTCCCCGATGTTTATAGGGTATATGGAGATATATAGGCGGAAGAAGTACGTCAGGGGAGCCACGAGGGGCCCACGAGGGTGGAGGGCGCCCCCTGCCTCGTGGCCTCCTCACAGGTCCCCCGACGTGCACTCCAAGTCTTCTGGTCTTCTTTCCTTCCAAAAATGAGTTCCGTGAAGTTTCAGGTCAATTGGACTCTGTTTGATTTTCCTTTTCTTCAAAACCGTAAAACAGGGTGAAAACAGAAACTGGCACTGGGCTCTGGGTTAATAGGTTAGTCCAAAAAATGATATAAAAGTGTATAATAAAGCCCATAAACATTCAAAACAGTAGATAATATAGCATGGAGCAATCAAAAATTATAGATACGTTGGAGATGTATCAACATCCCCAAGCTTAATTCCTGCTCGTCCTCGAGTAGGTAAATGATAAAAGAAAGAATTTTTGATGTGGAATGCTAGTTGGCATAATTTCAATGTAATTCTTCTTAATTGTGGCATGAATATTCAGATCCAAAAGATTCAAGACAAAAGTTCATATTGACATAAACATTATAATACTTCAAGCATACTAACTAAGCAATTATGTCTTCCCAAAATAACATGGCCAAAGAAAGTTCATCCCTACAAAATCATATAGTTTAGTCATGCTCCCTTTTCGTCACACAAGAATGCTCTCATCATGCACAACCCCGATGACAAGCCAAGCAATTGTTTCATACTTTAGTAATCTCAAACCTATAAACTTTCACGCAATATATGAGCGCGAGCCATGGACATAACACTATGGGTGGAATAGAATATAATGAAGGGGGTTATGTGGAGAGGACAAAAAAGGAGAAAGTCTCACATCAACGAGGCTAATCAATGGGCTATGGAGATGCCCACCAATTGATATTAATGCAAGGAGTAGGGATTGCCATGCAACGGATGCACTAGAGCTATAAATGTATGAAAGCTCAAACAAAAGAAACTAGTGGGTGTGCATCCAACTTGCTTGCTCACGAAGACCTAGGGCACTTGAGGAGGCTCGTTGTTGGAATATACAAGCCAAGTTCTATAATGAAAATTTCCCACTAGTATATGAAAGTGATAACATGAGAGACTCTCTACTATGAAGATCATGGTGCTACTTTGAAGCACACATGTGGTAAAAGGATAGTAACATTTTCCCTTCTCTCTTTTTCTCTCATTTTTTTGGGCCTTCTCTTTTTTATGGCCTTTCTCTTTTTTTGGGCCTTCTCTCTTTTTTTATGGCCTTTCTCTTTTTTTTATTCCTCACATGGGACAATGCTCTAATAATGATGATCATCACACTTCTATTTATTTACAACTCAATGATTACAACTCGATACTAGAACAAAGATGACTCTATATGAATGCCTCTGGCGGTGTAACGGGATATGCAATGAACCAAGAGTGACATGTATGAAAGAATTATGAACGGTGGCTTTGCCACAAATACTATGTCAACTACATGATCATGCTAAGCAATATGACAATGATGAATGTGTCATGATGAACGGAATGGTGGAAAGTTGCATGGCAATATATCTCGGAATGGCTATGGAAATGCCATAATAGGTAGGTATGGTGGCTGTTTTGAGGAAGATATAAAGAGGTTTATGTGTGATAGAGCGTATCATATCACGGGGTTTGGATGCACCGGCGAAGTTTGCACCAACTCTCAATGTGAGAAAGGGCAATGCACGATACCGAAGAGGCTAGCAATGAAGGAAGGGTGAGAGTGCGTATAATCCATGGACTCAACATTATCATAAAGAACTCACATACTTATTGCAAAAATCTACAAGTCATCAAAAACCTCGGCACTACGCGCATGCTCCTAGGGGGATAGATTGGTAGGAAAACACCATCGCTCGTCCCCGACCGCCACTCATAAGGAGGACAATCAAATAACACCTCATGTTTCAAATTTGTTACATAACATTTACCATATGTGCATGCTACGGGACTTGCAAACTTCAACACAATCATTTCTCAATTTCACAACTACTCAACTAGCACGACTTTGATATTATTACCTCCATATCTCAAAACAATCATCAAGCATCAAACTTCTCTTAGTATTCAAAACACTCATAAGAAATTTTTACTAATCTTGAATACCTAGCATATTAGGATTTTAAGCAAATTACCATGCTATTTAAAACTCTCAAAATGATATAAGTGAAGCATGAGAGTTCATCTATTTCTATAATATCACCACCGTGCTCTAAAAAGATATAAGTGAAGCACTAGAGCAAACGACAAACTACTCCGAAAGATATAAGTGAAGATCAATGAGTAGTCGAATAATTATGCAACTATGTGAAGACTCTCTAACATTTAATAATTTCAGATCTTGATAATTTATTCAAACAGCAAGCAAAACTAACAAAATAAATTGACGCTCCAAGCAAAACACATATCATGTGGTGAATAAAAATATGGCTCCAAGTAAAGTTATCGATGAATGAAGACGAAAGAGGGGATGCCTTCCGGGGCATCCCCAAGCTTAGGCTCTTTCCACTCCTTATTCCATAGTCCATCGAATCCTTACCCAAAACTTGAAAACTTCACAACACAAAACTTAACAGAAAACTCGTAAGCTCCGTTGGTATAAGAAAATAAATCACCACTTCAAGGTACTGTAATGAACTCATTCTTTATTTATATTGGTGTTAAACCTACTGTATTACAACTTCTCCATGGTTTATAAACTATTTTACTAGCCATAGATTCATCAAAATAAGTAAACAACACATGAAAAACAGAATCTGTCAAAAACAGAACAGTTCTGTAGTAATCTGGATCAAACGTATACTTCTGGAACCCATAAAATTCTAAAATAAAGTTATGGACCTGAGTAATTTATCTATTAATCATCTGCAAAAAGAATTAACTAAATATCACTTTCCAAATAAATATGGCAGCAATTCTCGTGAGCGCTAAAGTTTCTGTTTTTTACAGCATGATCAACAAGACTTTCCCCAAGTCTTCCCAAAGGTTCTACTTGGCACAAACACTAATTAAAAGCATAAAACTACATCTAAACAAAGTCTATATGAATTATCTATTACTAAACAGGCACAAAAAGCAAGGAACTAAAATAAAATTGGGTTGCCTCCCAACAAGCGCTATCGTTTAATGCCCCTAGCTAGGCATGATGATTTCAACGATGCTCACATAAAAGATAAGAATTGAAACATAAAGAGAGCATCATGAAGAATATGACTAGCACATTTAAGTCTAACATACTTCCTATGCATAGGGATTTTGTGAGCAAACAACTTGTGGGAACAAGAATCAACTTGCATAGGAAGGTAAAACAAGCATAACTTCAAAACTTTAAGCACATAGAGAGGAAACTTGATATTATTGCAATTCCTACAAGCATATGTTCCTACATCATAATAATTTTCAGTAGCATCATGAATGAATTCAACAATATAACCAGTACCTAAAGCATTCTTTTCATGATCTACAAGCATAGAAAATTTACTACTCTCCACATAAGCAAAATTCTTCTCATTTGGAATAGTGGGAGTATCATAAGAGACTCGAATACTATAAATTGTTTCCACATTAGAAGAGTAATGTTCAGAGAATGGGTAACCATAATCATGACAAGTTTTATAAATATAATCACTACTTTTTATAGCATAAGTATCATCACAATAATCATCATAGGTAGGAGGCATGCTATCATCATTATAAATTTGCATATCAAAACATGGGAGACTAAAAATATAATCTTCATTAAACATAGCTTCCCCAAGCTTGGGACAAACATTAATTTCAGCAAATATATTCTAAAAAACATCATCTTCATCAAACATAGCATCCCCAAGCTTGGGCCTTTTCATATCATAAGCATAATCACTCTCATCATTAATAGTATGGATAGCACCAACAGTATAACAATTATCATATTCTTCCAAGCAAGTGCTAAAAAGATTTTCAAGATCATAAGAAGTATCATTATCTTCCACAATTATATTTTCATGGGGCACAATAGTAATAGGGGCAACATTATTTGGGAATGACATCTTTTTACCTCTCTTCCTTTTTCTTTTCTTCTTCTTCACCACATCATGTGTGGGTTCAATCGTCTTTTTAGAGCTCCTTATTAATGAGATTGGTTGAATAGAAGGCTCCTCCTCGTTACCTGATTCATCATAAGAAATAATAGGAGGATATTGGGAAGTCTCTTCCCTTTCATTAGTATTCTCTTCATCTTCTATTTGTCTTCTTTTCTTTATGTAGTTGGCAATATAAGGATTTTCATTGCAATTCACCGCATAATACATATAAATTTCCTCAAGATCAAAACCAAGAAGTTTATAACGGGAAAATTCTGGAAGATAGTTAGTTATACATTTTATTTCTTCGTAGTCCATAAGCAAACTAATTTCATTATAATGTGCAAGGGAAATCAAGTCATCACAATTTTTGGACACGATTAGATCATGAAATAATTTGCATCGGATAGTGAAATGATCATGTTCATTGCAAAGCTCACAAGTATGGGCAAGATAATTTAAATTTTCAGCACATTCATCTAGCTCTTCTTGCAACAATTTAGTTTCTAAGTACTTATGCTTCTTGCAATATCTATCTTCTCTATTTGGTGTGTACTTACAAACCCTATCCACTCCACAAAATTTGACATGTTTATAGGAGACATTTTCATCATAACTAGTGCAATCATCATTAGTATCATGGATATTCAAAGAATTTGTACTAACAACATTGCAATCATGCTCATCATTCAAAGATTTAGTGCCAAACATTTTATAGATTTCTTCTTCTAGCACTTGAGCACAATTAAACTTTCCATCTACTCACGAAAGATATTAAAAAAGTGAAGCGTATGAGACAAACTCAATTCCATTTTTTTATAGTTTTCTTTTATAAACTAAACTAGTGATAAAACAAGAAACTAAAAGACTCGATTGCAAGATCAAAAGATATACCTTCAAGCGCTAACCTCCCCGGCAATGGCGCCAGAAAAGAGCTTGATGTCTACTACACAACCTTCTTCTTGTAGACGTTGTTGGGCCTCCAAGTGCAGAGGTTTGTAGGACAGTAGCAAATTTCCCTCAAGTGGATGACCTAAGGTTTATCAATCCGTAGGCGGCATAGGATGAAGATGGTCTCTCTCAAGCAACCCTGCAACCAAATAACAAAGAGTCTCTTGTGTCCCCAACACACCCAATACGCTGGTAAATTGTATAGGTGCACTAGTTCGGCGAAGAGATGGTGATACAAGTGCAATATGGATAGTAGATAAAGGTATTTGTAATCTGAAATTATAAAAACAGCAAGGTAAGTAATGATAAAAGTGAGCGTAAATGGTATTGCAATGATAGGAAACAAGGCCTAGGGTTCATACTTTCACTAGTGTAAGTTCTCTCAACAATAGTAACATAATTGGATCACATAACTATCCCTCAACATGCAACAAAGAGTCACTCCAAAGTCACTAATAGCGGAGAACAAACGAAGAGATTATGGTAGGGTACGAAACCACCTCAAAGTTATTCTTTCCAATCAATCCATTGGGCTATTCCTATAAGTGTCACAAACAGCCCTAGAGTTCGTACTAGAATAACACCTTAAGACACAAATCAACCAAAACCCTAATGTCACCTAGATACTCCAATGTCACCTCAAGTATCCGTGGGTATGATTATACGATATGCATCACATAATCTCAGATTCATCTATTCAACCAACACAAAGGACCTCAAAGAGTGCCCCAAAGTTCTACCGGATAATCATGACGAAAACGTGTGCCAACCCCTATGCATCGGTTCATGGGCAGAACCCGCAAGTTGATCACCAAAACATACATCAAGTGAATCACGTGGTATCCCATTGTCACCACAGATACGCACGGCAAGACATACATCAAGTGTTCTCAAATATTTAAAGACTCAATCCGATAAGATTACTTCAACGGGAAAACTCAATTCATTACAAGAGAGTAGAGGGGGAAGAAACATCATAGGATCCAAATATAATAGCAAAGCTCGCGATACATCAAGATCGTATCATCTCAAGAACACGAGAGAGAGGGAGAGAGATCAAACACATAGCTACTGGTACATACCCTCAGCCCCGAGGGAGAACTACTCCCTCCTCGTCATGGAGAGCACCGGGATGATGAAGATGGCCACCGGAGAAGGATTGCCCCCTCTGGCAGGGTGCCGGAACTGGTCTAGATTGGCTTTCGGTGGCCACGGAGGCTTCTGGCGGCGGAACTCCCGATCTATTGTGCTCCCCGATGTTTTTAGGGTATATGGAGATATATAGGCAGAAGAAGTACGTCAGGGGAGTCACGAGGGGCCCACGACGGTGGAGGGCGCGCCTTGGGGGTGGGCGCGCCCCCTGCCTCGTGGCCTCCTCGCAGGTCCCCCGACGTGCACTCCAAGTCTTCTGGGCTTCTTTCCTTCCAAAAATGAGTTCCGTGAAGTTTCAGGTCAATTGGACTCCGTTTGATTTTCCTTTTCTCCGAAACCCTAAAACAGGGTAAAAACAGAAACTGGCACTGGGCTCTGGGTTAATAGGTTAGTCCCAAAAATGATATAAAAGAGTATAATAAAGCCCATAAACATTTAAAACAGTAGATAATATAGCATGGAGCAATCAAAAATTATAGATACGTTGGAGACGTATCAGTGGGACGGAGTATTTGGAAAAGTTATGGTCCAATTTGCTGAGGTAAATATACAGTCTAGTTTTTCCAGTAATGGTGAGTCTTGCATGTTGCTCCATGTGTAGTTTCTTCCTTTGAGTGGAATTTCCACCAAATCAAGTTGTTGTAGTAGGCTGTTGAATCTAAGCATATTGTTTGTATCTCCCCCTGGTCTATTCCTGTCATGTGGACTTCTGATTAAGTTAAAATCTCTAATAAGAATCCAATGATCCATTTGAGAGGCATCAATATTATCCAACCAGTCAAAGAAATCCGATCTGTTTTCATTCTGGCATGGTCCGTATATATTGCTGACATAGAAAATGTGGCCTGATAAATTGCATAATAGCTTGACTGTGATATGAAATGAGGATTGGCTAATAATTGAACCATTGTAAAGACTACCATTCCATATAGTTATCAGCCCACCAGATAGGCCCACTGAAGGGGTATATGCATATTGATTAAATCTTCTATGAGAGAAATTTCTGAGATAATATTGGTCGAAATCATCTTTTTTGTTTCTTGCAGGCATATAATACCACAATTGCTTTCATCAATTTTATCCCTTAAATCATCCCATCAAGTTTGGGAATTTATACCTCTAACATTCCAATTTAATATATTCCATGTTCTATTCATTGGGAAAACTAGGGGAAATGAGTCTACATAAAAATGACTTAACCATTTTATAATTACCAGGTCTGATCACAGTGGTGGGTGCAGACAAGCCATGCCAGAAACATATACATGCTTTCACAGAGAAACAATACTGACCATAACCAGGCAAACCATTCAAACTTCTTAGATAGCAAAATAAATGTAGCAGAAGATCCCAGCAACATAAACAAATAATGGAGTTTAACTCCTTACAAACCAAGTTCATAGATAATGCAAAAGTAAATATCCTAAGCCATGATAAAACTAAGGGAGGCATAAGGCCAGAGTAGGTCTTGGCATAGCAAGGCCCTAAACAGATATAAAGTCTCTTATTCAGGAATAACTGGTGCCATCAACTTCTTCCCAGACACCTCCTCAGGAGGGATCAGACACTGCCTGACAGCGATTGCTTGGATAGTCTCGAGAGACAGCTTAAGGGGTGGAACTGCTTCAGGGTTGCGGATCTCATGTTCAAATTCAGAGGTCCAGATTTCCAACTGCCGGAATTCTCCCTCTTGGTGTGTTCCTTGCAAATTATGAGAGAAAAGGCATTAGAATTACTCCAAAAAACATTATTATGGATAAAAACATTGTAAATAACAGTAAGAAAACATGATGCAAAATGGACGTATCAGCGGAAGACCCACCACACACTCCGCCGCCGCTGCCCGTCGATAGCTTTTGCCGGCCGTCGTTGCCGCCACACCACCGTCGAAAGTCAGGGCCATCTCCCGCTCTGCCGCCGTGGCCCAATGGTGGGAGGTGGCTGTCGTGGCCGCCACCCCACTCTCGGCCTCCATGGCCATCACATTATCGTCGGACGCCGTGGCCGCCAGCCCACCATCGACCGACGGGATCATCACTCGCTCGGCCACCGCCCCCGAAGGAGGGAGACAGAGGTGGAGGCCCGCACGTGTTTCAGCGACCTTGCGTGCTACATTGAGTTCCTGCGGGAGGAGAAGGAGCGCCTCATTGAGCATGCAAAGAGCCTTACCGTGGCCATGGCCGCAGCACACGCCGACGCAGAGGCCATGAATCAGGAGATCTACGAGCAGTCCGTCCGCTTCGAGAGGGATCTTCTGGAGCAGCAGTGGGCGTTCGAGATGGCCAGCGTCGCTGAACGTGCAGCAGTGGCAGGCATCGTATTGCATTTCTCCAGCTCATCGGTAGGCTCCTCCTCCTCCTCCTCTGCCTCTTACTGAGCGCGCTCGGCAGAGGAGAGGCTGCCGGAAGTAGCACAAAGCCCCTCCGTGGTAGTAGTAGTATTTAGGGGCTATTTTCTTCAGTTCATCTGACTTTAGATGTGTGGTCGGACTGTACAACGTACTTAAAATTAGCTAGTATAAATAGTTGAACTAGCTATTTCAGTACGTGGTTGGCAACAATTGGGGAAAAGTTTGGTCGGTTCAGCTGTCGAGTTGAACTGTTTGTATAAATTAAGAATGATTGCTTAATCTATGAATGAAATCTATGCTTAATTACTGAATTTTTGTTGCAAAAATTAGATACTGCTAGTGATTTTTAGCTGCATATTTTGACAAATCATAGTGTTACAAGGATTGACAAATGGCAATGTTACTAGATCAAGAAATGTCAATCTTTCCAGTTTGACAAATGGCAACATACCCAATACGACAGATGCAAATCTGACCAAATTGTTTGTACGTGGTTGCACACGGGTCATCCAAAACAACCGTTTGCGTTGAAGGGATGCATAAATCCTGTGCTCCGGATTTTCCTTCGCCTTAACAGGGAAGACCATAGCTCTCAGTTTGCATACGAGTGTTCTATCTAGAATGTTTGCGATCAAGAGCTGCAGAACCCTGCTCGGCACATTTTCTCTTGGCTTCCTGGTTAAGCTGTCGGTTTGCATACATGTGTTCTAACTAAAACGTTTGTGGTCAAGAGCTGAACAAATCCTGCTAAGCACATTTTCCCTTGGCTCCTAGGAAATTGTCGGTTTTGCATACGGGTGTTCTAACTAAAACGTTTGCGATGAGTGTTTTATATTTAAAAACTGTATTAAACTACGGCTTGGGCGCCAATAATGTAGAGGATGCGAGCAAGGCGGGCGGCCATGGAATTCAAAGGGCTCGCCTCCCGATGAGCCTGCGCGGCATACAGCTCACACGCTTCCCGGTGAGCCTTCGCATTGGAGTACAACTCGCATGCCTTCTGTTTAGTCAAGCACTCTAGCACCTGTCCGCATGGCACCTCCTAGCAATTAAAAGAGTGAGGCGTGGCGTCACGTGAATGATTAAAATAACACACACAATTTAAATTGTACAAACAGTTTGAGATGTTACAGTGGCAGCTATTTGTTTCAAAATGCCTTTGTTGGCTGTTATTCGAGTGCGCCTTCTCTCAAAATGGACACGAAAAATACCACAGCACGTCGGGTGCCATTCCATTATAGCATGCCAAGTTTCATAAATTTCATACGAGTTTTGGATTTACTAGAGTTTAAAAACAAAGTATCTCAACGTTTTGCCGGCAATCAACAGTGCCCTCGTGTTTGCAATTCATTCCCATTTCTTGCATGGGACCTAAGCATGCCCCGAAGGACACATATTTGATTTTCAACCAATTTATATGAACTGGAGCTTGTGCATGTAGTTCAAATTTGAATTATGCACATGAAATGCCTAGAAAACCCAGTTAATGTATAAAAATTTCCAAACAAACCTCGAAAAATTCCAAAATGAAACACAACACTCCTGTTGTTCTATGTTGACACTAGAAAATTTTTGAAAGCAATAAAAGGCAATGGATATCGTTTCGTCCCCAAAGGTAGCACGTTCCCTACCGAAACCATCACGCTTGTTGTGAGAAGCTCTGATTTGTGAGAAGCTTATACCCAAACCTGCCCCAAATGGAACAAAAAATTTACCACGGCATGTTGTTGCCGCTCCATGATAGCGTGCCAAGTTTCATGAATTTCAGATGAGTTTTGGATTTACTAGAATTTAAAAACTATGTATCGCAATGTTTGCGGCCGAGTGACGGTGGCAGGGTGTTTGAAATTTATTCTCATTTCTTGCATGGGACCTAAGCATGCAACCAAGGACACAAATTTTTGTTTTTTCAACTAGTTTATATGCACTAGAGCTTGTGCATGTAGTTCAAATTTGAATTATGCACATAAAATTCCTGGAAATTTCAGTTAATGTATAAAAATGTCCAAATGAACCCCGAAAAATTCCAAAATTAAACACAACACTCCTGTTGTTCTATGTTGACAGTAGAATTTTTTTAAAGCAATAAGAGGCAACAGATATCGTTTTGTCATGAAAGGTGGCACGTACCCTACCGAAACCATCACGCTTGTTGTGAGAAGCTCTGGTTTGTGAGAAGCTTATACCCAAACCTGCCCCAAATGGGACAAATTTTTTACCACGGCATGTTGATGCTGCTCCATGGTAGCATGCCAAGTTTCATGAATTTCAGACGAGTTTTGGATTTACTAGAATTTAAAAACCATGTATCTCAATGTTTGCGGCCGAGTGACAGTGGCAGGTTGTTTGAAATTCATTCCCATTTCTTGCATGGGACCTAAGCATGCAACCTAGGACACATATTTGATTTTTCAACCAGTTTATATGCACTAGAGAATGTGCATGTAGTTCGAATTTGAATTATGCGCATAAAATGCCTGGAAATTTCAGTTAATGTATAAAAATGTCCAAATGAACCCTGAAAAATTCCAAAATTAAACACAACACTCCTATTGTTCTATGTTGACACTAGAAAAAAATTGAAAGCAATAAGAGGCAACAGATATCGTTTCATCCCCAAAGGTGGCACGTTCCCTACCGAAACCATCATGCTTGTTGTGAGAAGCTCTGGTTTGTGAGAAGCTTATACCCAAACCTGCCCCAAATGGGACAAAAATATTACCACCGCATGTTGATGCCGCTCCATGATAGCATGCCAAGTTTCATGAATTTCAGACGAGTTTTGGATTTACTAGAATTTAAAAATCAGGTATCTCAATGTTTGCGGCTGAGTGACGGTGGGAGGGTGTTCGAAATTCATTCCCATTTCTTGCATGGGACCTAAGCATGCAACGAAGGACACATATTTGATTTTTCAACTAGTTTATATGCACTGGAGAATGTGCATGTAGTTCGAATTTGAATTATGCACATAAAATGCCTGGAAAACCCAGTTAATGTATAAAAGTGTCCAAACGAACCCCAAAAAATTCCAAAGTTAAACACAACACTCCTGTTGTTCTATGTTGACACTAGAAAAAATTTGAAAGCAATAAGAGGCAACAGATATCGTTTCGTCCCCAAAGGTGGCACGTTCCCTATCGAAACCATCACGCTTGTTGTGAGAAGCTCTAGTTTGTGAGAAGCTTATGCCCAAACCTGCCCCAAATCGGACAAATTTTTTACCACGGCATGTTGATGCCGCTCCATGATAGCATGCCAAGTTTCATGAATTGCAGACGAGTTTTGGATTTACTAGAATTTAAAAACCGGGTATCTCAATGTTTGCAGCCAAGTGACGGTGGCAGGGTGTTTGAAATTCATTCCCATTTCTTGCATGGGATCTAAACATGCAACCAAGGACACGAATTTGATTTTTCAACCAGTTTATATGCACTGGAGCTTGTGCATGTAGTTCAAATTTGAATTATGCGCATAAAATACCTGGAAATTTACTTAATGTATAAAAATGTCCAAACGAACCGTGAAAAATTCCAAAATTAAACACAACACTCCTATTGTTCTATGTTGACACTCGATTTTTTTTGAAAGCAATAAGAGGCAATGGATATCGTTTCGTCCCCAAAGGTGGCATGTTCCCTACCGAAACCATCACGCTTGCTGTGAGAAGCTCTGGTTTGTGACACTACTGCAGGATGTTGCTAACGCGACACTATGATCAGAGACCCTTCGAGAAACTGCGTGCGATGCAATAATCGTAAACAGCGGTGTATGAAAACTGTCAAAAAGGTGAAAATGTTTGCGATGGAGGATGCATCAAACACGGTTCAGATTTTAGTTGCGTGTGCGATAAAGGGCATACGGTTCAGTTCAGTTAACTGTTTGCGATGAGGAGGAACAAAAGAAACGGGTAGCCATATGAAGGCGTGTGCGATACACAGCATACGGTTCACTCGGATGAACTGTTTGTGATTAGGCAACACAAAAGAAACGGGCAGCCAGATGTAGGTGTGTGCGATATACAGCATACGGTTCATTCGGATGAACTGTTTATGATTAGGCAACACAAAATAAACGGTCAGCCAGATCAAGTTGTGTGCGATATACGGCATGCAGTTCATTCAGATGAACTGTTTGCGTTGACACAAGAAAATAGAAATGGTTCAACTTAACAAGACGTGTGTGTTGTGAGATGGGATTGCATGCGGTTCACTCGGCCGTTGTCGTCAGTGTGTGACCTCTGAGGCAACCATTCGCTCCCCAAGCGCCTCTTCATGTACCGTGGCAACCGTTCACCGACTCTTCGCCTTTCCCTCTCAATTTGGAACTGATGTCGCACGCTAGCTCTTCCTCGCTCCTCCATTTGCCTTCACCCTTCCTTATGCCATTGTTTGATCGTCTTCTCCATGGAGGGAACATGCCGGAAACGACCTTGTTATTATTGCCTCGATCTGAATGATGACACGATGGAGGAACTCATTGATCGGTGCGACGTCATCACATCGGCTAGCATGGCAGATTCGTTCAAGACCATTCTCGACTCAACTAATAACATCATTACAAGGAACCCAAGGGTTCAGGAGCGCTTTGATCTCCCCTATCTTCTTCGCTGTGACCCTGCTGACTGGCGCGGGGACGAGGGAAGCCTCGCCTTGTGTAAGTTGATGTCGTTTGATAATGATACATATGATGTTAAGATGCCATCGCTTGAGGACAAGGCTTGGGCAGGCACAAATGGAGATTGGGTTGTTTATATTGGGTACAAATGCGAGTGGGAACTTGTGAATGTGTACACACGTCACCGAGTTTGTCAAGACCCCGACTCAATGCCACATCGATCTAGCATGTAACACCTCATATCACTTTGCGGCCTCACGCACGGTATTCCCACGGGTGTCGCCTTACCTTTGCCCGGGACCGTTTGCGCCTTTTGGCACACGTATATGACAGTGTCGCTAGCATCCATATGATAAGGAGCCCGGGCTGACATGGCTAGTCGTAAACCCAAAGTGGCACAAACTTACAGGGACAGGCATCCATGACCCAACATCGAACGTGTCGGTCATCAGCGAGTGAATCCAGGCTGTAGCACTGGGCTAGCAGGACTCCGGTGAACCGGGCTGTAGCGGGCTAACAGGACTCCGGTATTCATCGCGTGACATTTCCCCGTAGGGACAGACACAGGAACGAAGAAGGACACATGCCGGCCAGCCTGAGTGTTCCGGAGCAGTAGCAAGCTACCATGGCTCGGTGGAAACACTAGGAGACATTTCCCGGTAAGAGAGGCTACTAAAGATAAACAACTAGATGGTCAGATCCCACACATACCAAGCATTTCAATAGCATACACACAATATGCTCGATATGTGCAAATACAACATGGCATCACAACATGACTCTACGACTCAAGTAATTTATTCATTAGGCTCCGAGGAGCGAGATATTACAAACATGGGTCTCATGACCCAACAATCAGAGCATACAAATCAAAGCACAAGCGGAAGCTATCATGTCTGAGTACAGACATCTATAAATGAAAAAGGCTGAGAAGCCTGACTATCTACCAAATCCTGC
>NC_041384.1:538525629-538533067 GCF_002162155.2 Triticum dicoccoides | reverse complement strand
CCGGTACACCGTGCCACGTGCCTACCGCATCACAGCCCACCCCTACGGTCAGCGCTGCGCACGGCCTCCAGCATACTACAAACACCAGAAACTACTTGCAACTCCTGGACAGAGGACAAGGGTGATCAAGAAGCCGAGAGGGTCCATTGGTTTCGGGCCCAATGCGTGGTAGTAGCTGAATCATGGATCACAAACACAGAACTCAGTTCCTGAGGACGGCTGCAATGAGACAACCCACCATGTACTCCTACATGGCCTCTCACCGCTACCTTTACCAAATCGTGTTCACACGCTTAGCTCACACACCGTAGGACATGTTCACACACCTCTGATTCATCCCGGATGAATCAGACCTGACTCGACTCTAAGCAGTAGCAGGCATGACAAACAAGCATGAATGAGTAGGCACAACAGGGCTCAAACAACTCCTACTCATGCTAGTGGGTTTCATCTATCTACTGTGGCAATGACAGGTCATGCAAAGGATAATGGGGTTCAACTACCGCAGCAAATAACAGTTGAATCGATGTTGTTCTAATGCAGTAAAAGAGAGCAGGGCGAGAGAGTAGGATTTTATCGGAATGAACAAGGAGGTTTTGCTTGCCTGGCACTTCTGAAGATAACATTGAGTCTTCATCAGTGTCAACGATCACATCATCGGGATCACGTCTATCGAGGGGGGGACAAATACCGGCAAATACAGAAAAACATGATCAATGCAATGCACAATATGATGCATGCTATGGCATGGCAATATGAATGTGTTTTGGGCTAATGCACCTAAAACCAGAGTAAATGAAGTTGGTTTGAATCCAGGATTCAAATTCAAACTCCATATGTGGTTATTTAAATGTCATTCACTTTATTTGTCCTAAACAGTAGTGATAAGTTGTTCTAACATGCATGAAAATGGTACAGATGGATTCCTTGAATTTTTCTGATAATTTTTCATATATAAATTATTTAATTTGGAGTTACGGTTAATTTTCTATGATTTATTGAAGTTTTAGCTATTTTCTGGAATTAATAAATCATTTAAGAATTATCTAAATTCCAGAAACATTTACTGCGTCAGCAGTGCATCACCGTGACGTCAGCAAGTCAACAGGGGTCGGTCAGGGTCAAACCTGACGTGTGGGGTCCACACGTCAGTGTCTCAGTCAACTAACCAGGTTAGTTAGCCGGGCGGGGCCCGCATGTCAGTGGCCTATCTAATTAGCTAGGTTAATTAGCGCTAACTAATCTAACACTAATCTAGCAGGTGCCTGGGCCCACATGTCAGGGGGGTCAAACCCCGGGTCAAACCCGCCGGAGTTGACCCGCGGCTTGTCGCCGGCGACGCCAGCAACGGCGGAGGGCGTCGGAAACGCTCTTTCGGCGACCAAATCGGCGACTGAGGGGCTCTACGCGTAGCTGGGAGTCGCCCGCATCCATCTGTGCAAACGGCAGGGGCTAAGGTGGCCCGAGCTCACCGGAACGGGGCCCGCGGCGGCGAACGGAGTTCGGGCCAGCACGGGCACGGGGCTACGCTTGGCGAGCGAGCGAGCTGAGAGGCTGGGCAGCACCTGCTAGTCATGGGGAGCACTAAGAGCAGCTCAGTGAGGCCAGGGAAGCACGGAGGCTATGCGTGCAGCAGCAATGGCGGACGGTGGCTTCGGTGCTCGTGGGGAACGGCGCTACGGCATGGAGGGGAGCATGCTGAGTTAGGGAAGAGGGTCAGTGACTCACGGCGATGACGAGGGGACGCTCGGCGAGGTCGGGGACGGTCCGGAACCGGCGAATTTGACGAAGATGGCCGGCGGGTCCGAGGTAGAAGACGACGGCGATGGCGGCGATGCAGGGCTTCCGGAGGGCTGTGGATCGGTGGGGAGGAAGAGGGGGTCGAGGCGGAGCTCCTGGGTGCATCGGCGAGGCTAGGGGTGGCCAGTGGCCATGGGTACGGCGACGATGACGGCGAGCTCCGCTCGGTCGCGGGATGGGAAACAGAGGAGCGAGGGGGAGGGAGGTCCAGAGAGCGAGGGAGAAGTGAGAGGGGGTCGGGGACGTCTCCGTGGCGTGAGAGGAGGCTCGGGAACGCCTCGGTGGAAGCAGGAGGTGGCCGAGGCGGCATCGGCGCTCGCCACCGAGCTGCTTCGGTGCGAGGGGAGGAAGATGACAAGGGGGAGGAGGTGGGCTGGGCCGGCCAGGTGGGGGGGAGCTGGGCCGGCTGGTGGGCTGCACGGGTGAGGCCAGGTAGGCTTTACTCTTTTTATTTTTTTTCTGTTCTGTTTCTTTTATTTAATATCTTTTGCCATTGTTTGAATTTAAACAAATTCAAACAATGCCCAAAAACTCCTCTGAATATTTTTATTTTGCTAGATGGACTTTTCCAAAAGCTCATAAAATATTTCAGGGGTATTTGAAATTATATTCTAATTATATGAATATAATTCAAATTCAAATAGCTAATGATTTAAATTCAAAGTCCCAAAAATAAATCCTTAAAAATGTTCAATATTTTGGTTGGGACCAGAACCCTTACCAAAAATTATCAAACATTTAAGAAGAGCCTTTTGGAGCAATGAATGAGATTTCTAGGGTTTTTTCCCCTCTTTTATTTAGGGTTTTGAGGCTTCCAATATTCCTCAATTCAAGTTTCAAAAATATAGACATGATGCACACATGAAGCTAACCTAGAGCAATGCCAGAAGCTAGGGATGTGACAACTCACCCCCACTAAACAAGAATCTCGTCTCGAGATTCAAGCGTAGGGTAAGGTGAAGGGGGAACACAACTGGTACAATCTTCATGAACCAGGTTGCACTTCATAGGAACGTTGATTCGATCACCATTATTGTCTTGTCGTCTTGGTTTGAGAAATCCTGTCAACATGACATGGAGGGAAGAGGGAGACTCTAGAAGGGTCGATCTTCTCGAAGATCGAACAACTCACGGAATGAGACATAGGACCATTTCTCGGGTTGAGACACGAGATACACATCGAGAGGGGTGGAAGAAACGGATGATGAAGGTTCACTAGGTGGACAACAATTCCACACTTAAGAAGGTGATGATCGGTTGTCAACATAGCGAGGAGTTGAATTGCCATGATACCACGATGAAACATCCTGGAGAAGGGTGATTCGTAGATTATTATCTTAAGTGGCAAAAAGAATTACCTTTGATATAGAGATCATTGAGACTCTCTATATCAGCCGAAGGCAAATCACAGCAATCGATTGGCGGGGGTCGGTAGAATGGCATACTCGGACTTGGATGATGTGGATTACCTTGTTGAAGACAACGTAATGGATGAATTTGCTTATCACCAGAAATAGAAGAGACCCATGGTAGAATGGCACAATGGCGGTGCAAGCTGGGAACAAAATGCAAATGCTGGGAATGATTCTGGTAACTGGGGAAGAACCCAACAAAAGAGAGTGAATTCACTGTTTGAGAAGGTCACAGCATTGCCGAGGGAACTGAGAGCATCCCCGTTAGAGCCGATGATAACACGTAGCGCTTGTGCGTGCTCTCAAGAACTTGAGCATTTCCACAATCATCAAGGTTTTATCAACAACCGCGTCAAGGGTGCTGACAACACAACATACTACCATGATGAATAGCGATGGACGATGCAGATGCAAAGGAAGATGACACCTTCTCAGATTTCATCTTAGCGAGGCCAAGGAAACAAAATCTGGATGATCGACCGAGAGACATTTAGCACTCCGCTTCTAATGTTCTCCTTGATGTGCTAGTGTAACCCATTCATAGAAATGGTCTGGTATCTAGAACATCAAGTAAAAGGTCGGACTTCGGGAGCAATAGAATCCATAAGGAACAGTTACGGAGGTAAATCCTACGAAATCCCTATGAGGAGGTGGCCAACTTCTTCAATCAAGATACTACAATAATAGGTCTTTCGGCTGGGTGGTGCTGGCCATGACATCCACTTTACCAGTTATCGAGGAACCAATATTATAGTTCTTGGGGAAATGTTCCAACCATCATATCTGCCTGAGATTCAGATCTGGTTGGTGTCAGAATATTCCAGACCCATCGAGTCTAGGAAGGAAAACGGAAGTTTGCAACACAAATCGACGAGATAATGTTGCGGGATTCTCGGAAAATGAACTATGATAGCAAGCTCCAAAACATGAGCTGGTTCTGCTACGCACGTGTGAACATGTTGTCTCAGACAAACATGATCACATGGTAGTCTTACAATAAAACACTACCGAGTTCTGGTTGGGAGCCATCGTCGAGGATACCGAAGTCCTTGCATAAGTCATATGATTAGCTCTTATGAAGGAACTTCTTCTCCTTGAACAAATCAATCAGTGGCTTGGTGTGCTCGGGACACATATGGAATGAAGGTTGCAAGTCTCCAGACCACAGAATACTTCGCACGTGTGCATGACTGATTTGGGATGATTCCAAGGAAACAAAACAATCTTCCTCGAATTCATGGCGGCAACTTGCATCATATGCACATGAATTAGGGAAAGTCACTACTTTCATCCAAACATATGCTTCATGAACGAAACACGAAGAAATGCTTACCCAAGTTTCCAACACTAGGTTGATGTTCAACATGATCCATGGGGGGAGACAAAATGCTACTGATGGGCTCAACAGCAACTCATCGGAATTTCCATATCACTGGACTTCCACCATCATGTGAACACGGTGATAGCCTTGATCAGACCCAAAAGATATAATGGTGTATGCTCGAGGGATCAACCACGAGTAAGACAATATTACGAACATCGTTGGTTCTGACTTGATTTGACGATAGCCCACACTCAAATCAAAGGATTGATAAGACAATAGGTCCAGCAACTGATCACAGAGACCAATCGATGAAGATATCATCTTCTTTCAACACACACTACACAAGAATATCCCTTTGGAACGAACTAAGTCAGACAAGCTTTTATCTTCCAACTCTCCAAGTTGTTGTCCAGTTTAACCAACTAGCTCAGGGATATCTAACACCGATTCTTGGAAAGAAGGTGGTTCATAAGAAACCAACTTGATCACGGGCTCAACATAACGGTCAGGTGACGACCTGGTGATACTTCCGAGAAGACATTCAGAAAATCACGAACCACCGGTATGTTACTAAGCTCGAGAACAATCTCGCTTTTGAGGGCAAGACGATATAATCAAATGAGTGAGGACTTGACAAGATCCTAACTCATCAATCGAAGGGTGCACCGAAATAAGGACTAGGTAGCACGATCAGTCTTAGAGGGATGATTCAAAAACCAACATGCTAAGAATGAAATTATTATCCTCTAACTACCAAGCAACGAGGTTGCTGGGAGTATTGATTTCACACATCACAATTCATTTGTCGGTATTCCGGTTGCATCAACACGAGGGCCGAGGAATGACTAATGATGGTGAGAAGTATCACTACGTCAAAATTCATGAGAGTTGGTGCAGTTCTCATGACAATTCTGACATAAAGGGGGTAATACTCCAAGGTAGAACAAAACCAAAAACTGGATTGGCATTTGATCTACGGAATACAACTACTTTGACCCAATCCTGGATATGGAAGAGGTACTGGAGTTTGTTTCTCCTAGTCATTCTGCGATAGAATGGCTTGACGGACCACAAGAGTAATAGGCATCGATAAACGAACGCACGCATACTCTTGACTATCAATTGATAGACGAGGGTCAGAATGCAACTAAAGAGAACAACTCAAAGGAACATACGATTTTCTGAGTTGTGGATGCATGGTTTAGCATGTCGAACGAATTCAACATATTTCTTCCGGGTAACCCATGCAGGAAGGTAGAACTGGCAGAGTCACAATGTAGAATCGAGAACCCATCGAGAGCACTCTGATTGTGATCTTTCGATCAGCGAGGAACATCTGCCATAAGTGGTTCATAGTATTTGGAAGAAAGGAATACCATGAACATCGAGGACTAATGCAAAGGTTACTAATAACCTAAAGGAACGAGCAAAACTATCAACATGAAGCAAGTAGGGTGAATCTCGGGTTCAAAACCCAGGGATAGAATACCTACTACTAAATAGCATCACGGGATGCTTTCGATAATGACGGCCAGAGTCATCACACTGGAACATAAATCATGGCTAGACTACTAGATGATCCCCTGAGACACCTAGGGTCATAATAGTAACTCCAACATAATGTCAAGGCAATAGAATACCTCAACTCAACAATTAGTGTGATTGAGCTGGCATAAAGGAACATCGAAACCAGAGGGAAAGGATTTTGCAAATGCATCAGACTATTTAGAAACCTGGAATGACTCGGACAGCATAACGGCTGTAAATGCTCAGAAAAGATTTGAGACATTCACAAAAATGGTGGCATAACCACTCAGAAGCACAATATCAAGGTTCCGAGATCAACAATTAACATACGGAAGTAGTAGGAACTGAACTGAGACTTAAACCCAACAATCTTAAGTCTACGGATTAGTAACACGTGATCCTGATAGAAAGAAGAGATAGCCTAGTTCTTAATCCCCGTAGAAGAGAAGATGATGACTCAGATCAGAAAGCCATGAGGTATAAGGAGTAAAAAGAGCCTTACGTTCCATCCCACAATCAATTCCCTTATATAACTAAAGAATTTCTAGACTCAACTTCGACCAGTTTGGCTTGGTAATCCTACAGGCAGTCAGGCTCTGATACCAACACTGTCAGGACCCCGACTCAATGCCACATCGATCTAGCATGTAACACCTCATATCACTTTGCGGCCTCACGCACGGTATTCCCACGGGTGTCGCCTTACCTTTGCCCGGGACCGTTTGCGCCTTTTGGCACACGTATATGACAGTGTCGCTAGCATCCATATGATAAGGAGCCCGGGCTGACATGGCTAGTCGTAAACCCAAAGTGGCACAAACTTACAGGGACAGGCATCCATGACCCAGCATCGAACGTGTCGGTCATCAGCGAGTGAATCCAGGCTGTAGCACTGGGCTAGCAGGACTCCGGTGAACCGGGCTGTAGCGGGCTAACAGGACTCCGGTATTCATCGCGTGACATTTCCCCGTAGGGACAGACACAGGAACGAAGAAGGACACATGCCGGCCAGCCTGAGTGTTCCGGAGCAGTAGCAAGCTACCATGGCTCGGTGGAAACACTAGGAGACATTTCCCGGTAAGAGAGGCTACTAAAGATAAACAACTAGATGGTCAGATCCCACACATACCAAGCATTTCAATAGCATACACACAATATGCTCGATATGTGCAAATACAACATGGCATCACAACATGACTCTACGACTCAAGTAATTTATTCATTAGGCTCCGAGGAGCGAGATATTACAAACATGGGTCTCATGACCCAACAATCAGAGCATACAAATCAAAGCACAAGCGGAAGCTATCATGTCTGAGTACAGACATCTATAAATGAAAAAGGCTGAGAAGCCTGACTATCTACCAAATCCTGC
>NC_041384.1:538503306-538525054 GCF_002162155.2 Triticum dicoccoides | reverse complement strand
CCGGTACACCGTGCCACGTGCCTACCGCATCACAGCCCACCCCTACGGTCAGCGCTGCGCACGGCCTCCAGCATACTACAAACACCAGAAACTACTTGCAACTCCTGGACAGAGGACAAGGGTGATCAAGAAGCCGAGAGGGTCCATTGGTTTCGGGCCCAATGCGTGGTAGTAGCTGAATCATGGATCACAAACACAGAACTCAGTTCCTGAGGACGGCTGCAATGAGACAACCCACCATGTACTCCTACATGGCCTCTCACCGCTACCTTTACCAAATCGTGTTCACACGCTTAGCTCACACACCGTAGGACATGTTCACACACCTCTGATTCATCCCGGATGAATCAGACCTGACTCGACTCTAAGCAGTAGCAGGCATGACAAACAAGCATGAATGAGTAGGCACAACAGGGCTCAAACAACTCCTACTCATGCTAGTGGGTTTCATCTATCTACTGTGGCAATGACAGGTCATGCAAAGGATAATGGGGTTCAACTACCGCAGCAAATAACAGTTGAATCGATGTTGTTCTAATGCAGTAAAAGAGAGCAGGGCGAGAGAGTAGGATTTTATCGGAATGAACAAGGAGGTTTTGCTTGCCTGGCACTTCTGAAGATAACATTGAGTCTTCATCAGTGTCAACGATCACATCATCGGGATCACGTCTATCGAGGGGGGGGACAAATACCGGCAAATACAGAAAAACATGATCAATGCAATGCACAATATGATTCATGCTATGGCATGGCAATATGAATGTGTTTTGGGCTAATGCACCTAAAACCAGAGTAAATGAAGTTGGTTTGAATCCAGGATTCAAATTCAAACTCCATATGTGGTTATTTAAATGTCATTCACTTCATTTGTCCTAAACAGTAGTGATAAGTTGTTCTAACATGCATGAAAATGGTACAGATGGATTCCTTGAATTTTTCTGATAATTTTTCATATATAAATTATTTAATTTGGAGTTACGGTTAATTTTCTATGATTTATTGAAGTTTTAGCTATTTTCTGGAATTAATAAATCATTTAAGAATTATCTAAATTCCAGAAACATTTACTGCGTCAGCAGTGCGTCACCGTGACGTCAGCAAGTCAACAGGGGTCGGTCAGGGTCAAACCTGACGTGTGGGGTCCACACGTCAGTGTCTCAGTCAACTAACCAGGTTAGTTAGCCCTAACTAACTTAGTTAGCCGGGCGGGGCCCGCATGTCAGTGGCCTATCTAATTAGCTAGGTTAATTAGCGCTAACTAATCTAACACTAATCTAGCAGGCGCCTGGGCCCACATGTCAGGGGGGTCAAACCCCGGGTCAAACCCGCCGGAGTTGACCCGCGGCTTGTCGCCGGCGACGCCAGCAACGGCGGAGGGCGTCGGAAACGCTCTTTCGGCGACCAAATCGGCGACTGAGGGGCTCTACGCGTAGCTGGGAGTCGCCCGCATCCATCTGTGCAAACGGCAGGGGCTGAGGTGGCCCGAGCTCACCGGAACGGGGCCCGCGGCGGCGACCGGAGTTCGGGCCAGCACGGGCACGGGGCTACGCTTGGCGAGCGAGCGAGCTGAGAGGCTGGGCAGCACCTGCTAGTCATGGGGAGCACTAAGAGCAGCTCAGTGAGGCCAGGGAAGCACGGAGGCTATGCGTGCAGCAGCAATGGCGGACGGTGGCTTCGGTGCTCGTGGGGAACGGCGCTACGGCACGGAGGGGAGCATGCTGAGTTAGGGAAGAGGGTCAGTGACTCACGGCGATGACGAGGGGACGCTCGGCGAGGTCGGAGACGGTCCGGAACCGGCGAATTTGACGAAGATGGCCGGCGGGTCCGAGGTAGAAGACGACGGCGATGGCGGCGATGCAGGGCTTCCGGAGGGCTGTGTATCGGTGGGGAGGAAGAGGGGGTCGAGGCGGAGCTCCTGGGTGCATCGGCGAGGCTAGGGGTGGCCGGTGGCCATGGGTACGGCGATGATGACGGCGAGCTCCGCTCGGTCGCGGGAGGGGAAACAGAGGAGCGAGGGGGAGGGAGGTCCAGAGAGCGAGGGAGAAGTGAGAGGGGGTCGGGGACGTCTCCGTGGCGTGAGGGGAGGCTCGGAACGCCTCGGTGGAAGCAGGAGGTGGCCGAGGCGGCATCGGCGCTCGCCACCGAGCTGCTTCGGTGCGAGGGGAGGAAGATGACAAGGGGGAGGAGGTGGGCTGGGCCGGCCAGGTGGGGGGGAGCTGGGCCGGCTGGTGGGCTGCACGGGTGAGGCCAGGTAGGCTTTACTCTTTTTATTTTTTTTTCTGTTATGTTTCTTTTATTTAATATCTTTTGCCATTGTTTGAATTTAAACAAATTCAAACAATGCCCAAAAACTCCTCTGAATATTTTTATTTTGCTAGATGGACTTTTCCAAAAGCTCATAAAATATTTCAGGGGTATTTGAAATTATATTCTAATTATATGAATATAATTCAAATTCAAATAGCTAATGATTTAAATTCAAAGTCCCAAAAATAAATCCTTAAAAATGTTCAATATTTTGGTTGGGACCAGAACCCTTACCAAAAATTATCAAACATTTAAGAAGAGCCTTTTGGAGCAATGAATGAGATTTCTAGGGTTTTTGCCCCTCTTTTATTTAGGGTTTTGAGGCTTCCAATATTCCTCAATTCAAGTTTCAAAAATATAGACATGATGCACACATGAAGCTAACCTAGAGCAATGCCAGAAGCTAGGGATGTGACAGAGTTCCACTTCGAAAAATCTCAGATGACTGCCCAGAGGTTGAGTATATCAGTATTCTACGTGAGTTCGAATACGATCATGCTGACTGTCGTCTACGGAAGATAGCAATTTGTTGAGTTCCCAACCGCTCTTGGGGTTATAGGAATGCTTATGTTGTCGCTATCTTCGAGAAGCTTGTTGCCGTCCTTCATAGTTTGACTCGATGGATATTTCTCAAAAATTACTTTCTATACACGGATGAGTACTGTGATGCAATTCAATACGAGGGTCTTGTGTTTGCTGCCACCACTCATGGCACTGTTTTTGTATGGAATCCTCATGATTTCGGTACATTTATCTTCCACCGTAATTATAATTGTTTCATCCACATGCATGCGGGTTAGCTAGTTTCCCTTTACTAATTAACCTTCTTGTGTTTCCAAGGTCCTGTGAACATTCCACCACCTATACTTGAAAATTTTATTCACGAGCATGAGGACGAGCAGGACCCATATACACAGTGGCGCCTGGCAACTTATTCCGATGGATCACCTCTTCTTGTCTATATACGCGACACTGTTGATGTTACTAAGGAAGCACGTGTTGTCTCGTATGGTTGAACTCTTCGGACCTATTCCAACATCCGTTGCAGGGTATTCGGGATGGATACTAGTGTACTAGCGCCAACACCTTCTCCCTGGTTCAGTATTGAAAGTCTTGGAGGAAACTCGCTCTTCCTTGGACAAAACTAGCCAGTGATGGTGGAAGGCGATCCAGCTGCTGTTGACACAATGTTACTATCATTTAAGAGAAGCAACTGTATCTATACCTCAGACATTACTATACTTCCCTACCGTCCCAATATGGGTCCTGACATAGGCCACTTCAGCCTCGATGATCAGTCCTGGGTTGGTCTCGAGATTGACAGTAGCTGGCCCTTCCCAGAGAATCACTTCTGGTTCAAAGCAAGCGTTTCCAATGCCGACGAGTGGTTGAGCTGAAGTTCATTTCATTGCTTTGTTATTTGTTGTGTGAGAAAAACTTTACTAGAATGTTTTGTTAGAAATGATCTATAATCCAATGTGTATCCTCGTTGTCGTTGTGGGTTGATGACTTGTATGTAATCAATGGTACATTTGCATATGCGTCCATGAACTCACGCCTGCTAGTGGTGTCCATATGAACAGTGCTAGTGATTTTACTTGCAAAAATTAGATAGTACTAGTGATTTGTAGCTGCATATTTTGACAAATCGCAGTGTTACAAGGTTGACAAATGGCAATGTTACTAGATAAACAAATGTCAAACTTTCCAGTTTGAGAAATGACAACATACCCAAAATGATATATATGCAAATCTTACCCAATTGTTTGTACGTGGTTGCACATGGGTCATGCAAAACAACCGTTTGCGTTGAAGGGATGCAAAAATCCTGCTCGACACATTTTCCCTTGACTTCCTGGGGAAGCTCTCGGTTTGCATACGGGTGTTCTAACTAAAACATTTGCGATGAGTTTTTTATATTTTAAAACCATTGACGTTTGAGGGAGTCCTGGATTAGGGGGTCTCCAGACAGTCGGACTATATCCTTTGGTCGGACTGTTGGACTATGAAGATACAAGATTGAAGACTTCGTCCCGTGTCCGGATGGGACTCTACTTGGCATGGAAGGCAAGCTAGGCAATACGGATATGTATATCTCCTCCTTTGTAACCGACCTTGTGTAACCCTAGTCCCCTCCGGTGTCTATATAAACCGGAGGGTTTTAGTCCGTAGGACAACATACAATCATACCATAGGCTAGCTTCTAGGGTTTAGCCTCTCTGATCTCGTGGTAGATCAACTCTTGTACTACTCATATTATCAAGAACAATCAAGCAGGACGTAGGGTATTACCTCCATCAAGAGGGCCCGAACCTGGGTAAACATCGTGTCCCCTGCCTCCTGTTACCATCCGCCTTAAATGCACAGTTCGGGACCCCCTACCCGAGATCCGCCGGTTTTGACACCGACATTGGTGCTTTCATTGAGAGTTCCACTGTGTCGTCACCATAAGGCTGGATGGCTCCTTCGATCATTGCTAACGATGCGGTCCAGGGTGAGGTTTTCCTCCCCGGACAGATCTTCGTATTCGGCGGCTTCGCACTGCGGGCCAATTCGCTTGGCCATCTGGAGCAGATTGAGAGCTCCGCCCCTGGCCATCAGGTTAGATTTGGAAACTTGAACTACACGACCGACATCCGCGGAGACTTGATCTTCGACGGATTCGAGCCCATGTCGGACGCGCCGCACAGCCATGACGATCATGATGTAACTCTATCGTCGGACGGTGTTCGGGAGATCGCATCCGCAACTACTCCGGCCGTTAATCCAGAGAAAATCGCGCCATCCGAGAGTGGAGGGATAGACCCCGCCATGGAGGCCGCACTCTCAGTGGTGATAGAGCCAAATACTGACTTCACCCCTTACGAGAGTCGTGTTGCCGAACCACCGGATTCATGTCCGGCCACGGACTCCAAGCCGCTCACATCCGTGCCCGTCAAATCCGACTGGGTGCCGATCATGGAATTCACCTCCACAGATATCTTTCAGCACTCACCTTTAGAAGATGTGCTAAATTCATTAAGGTCTCTCTCCCTGTCAGGAGAACCTTGGCCGAACTATGTCTGGCTAGAATGGGATGCGGACGACGAAGAAATTCAGTGCCCACCCACCACCCACTTAGTAGCCACTGTCGATGACTTAACCGACATGCTCGACTTAGACTCCGAAGACTTCGACGGTATGGACGATGAAGCCGGAGACGAACAGGAACCACCGCCCTCAGGGCGCCGAACCGCCACCTCATCATATGATATATACATGATGGACACCCCCAAAGAAGGCAATGGCGACGAGACAACGGAGGATGACCCCTCCAAGGAGCAACCCAAGCGCCGACGTCAGCGGCGCCGCTCTAAGTCCCGCCACAGCAAGAGCAGTGATACCGGCACAGGAGATAATAACACTCCGGATAGCGCTGAAGACAACAACAATCCCCTCCAGCACGATGTAGAGCTAGAGGACGAACAAGCTAGCCCTCCAGAGCAGGCGGCATATGGAGAACCGGAGGAGGACAATTACATGCCTCTCTCCGAAGACGAGGCGAGCCTCGGCGACGACGAGTTTATCGTGCCTGAGGACCCCGTCGAGCAAGACGCTTCAAGCGCCGGCTTATTGCCACGGCAAATAGCCTGAAGAAAAAACAGCAACAGCTTCAATCTGATCAAGACTTGCTAGCAGACAGGTGGACCAAAGTCCTTGCGGCCGAGGAGCATGAACTCGAGCGCACGTCCAAGAGTTACCCAAAATGCAGGTTGCTACCTCACCTCGAGGAGGAGGCATTGAAACCTCATTCACCAGTGTAGGATGCGGTGGACCGGCCACTACGCGGCCGAGCCAGAGAGGCGTTTCAACCTAAAGTTCAGCCCACACCCCGTCGCCACTCAGTCAAAAATACTAAGGCCCGGGGCAATACAGAGGACCTACGAGACATATTGGACAGTAAGGCAAAAATCGCAAGGTCAATATACGAGACACGGGCACGTGCGCCCACACGGGACAATGATCGTCGCGTCGGATACACCAAGAGTAAATCTGGTCAGCCCGAATACAGCAGACAAGACTCATATGAACTATGTCGGGATATAGCCCGGCACAGAGGTGCCGCACACCCCCTATGCTTCACTGATGAAGTTATGAATCATGAATTCCCTGAGGGTTTCAAACCCGTAAATATCGAATAATACGATGGCACAATAGATCCCGATGTATGGATTGAGGATTTCCTCCTACACATCCACATGGCTCGCGGTGATGATCTACATGCCATCAAGTACCTCCCACTAAAACTCAAAGGACCAGCTCGGCATTGGCTCAATAGCTTGCCATCAGATTCCGTCGGCAGTTGGGAGGATCTGGAAGACGCATTTCTTGACAACTTCCAGGGCACTTATGTGCGGCCACCGGATGCCGATGACTTGAGCCACATATCCCAACAGCCAGGGGAATCGGCCAGACAATTCTGGACATGGTTCCTGACTAAGAAAAATCAAATTGTAGACTGTCCGGATGCAGAGGCCCTAGCGGCATTCAAGCATAACATCCGCGACGAGTGGCTTGCCCGCCACATCAGCCAGGAGAAGCCGAAATCTATGGCAGCCCTCACGACACTCATGACCTGCTTTTGCGCGGGCGAGGACAGCTGGCTGGCTCGCAGCAACAACACATCGAGGAATCTGGATACCTCGGATACCAAAGAGGTTAACGGTAGGCAACGTCGTAACACACCAAAGCGCCCCAATAACGGCATAACACCAAAGATATGGCAATCAATGCCGGATTCAGAGGCTCTAGATCCGGTCAGCGGAAAAAGCCATTTAAAAGAAATACTCCGGCTCCGTCCAGTATGGATCGCATACTAGACCGCTCGTGTCAAATCCACGGCACCCCCGTCAAGCCAGCCAATCACACCAATAGAGAATGCTAGGCGTTCAAGCAGGCCGGCAAGTTAAATGCCGAAAACAAGGACAAGGGGCTGCATAGTGATGATGAGGAGGAGCCCCGGCCACCAAACACAGGAGGACAGAAGGGGTCTCCCCCACAAGTGAAGACGGTGAACATGATATACGCAACCCACATTCCCAAGAGGGAGCGGAAACATGCACTAAGGGACGTCTATGCGATGGAGCCCGTCGCCCCAAAGTTCAACCCGTGGTCTGCTTGCCCGATCACCTTCGATCGCAGGGACCACCCCACTAGCATCCGTCATGGAGGATCTGCCGCACTGGTCCTAGACCCCATCATTGACGGATTTCACCTCACTCGAGTCCTTATGGACGGCGGCAGTAGCCTAAACATGCTTTATCAGGATACAATGCGAAAAATGGGTATCGATCCCTCGAGGATCAAACCCAGCAAAACCACCTTTAAAGGCGTCGTCCCAAGTGTAGAGGCCCATTGCACAAGCTCAATCACACTGGAAGTGGTCTTCGGATCACCGGACAACTTCTGAAGCGAAGAGTTAATCTTTGACATCGTCCCATTTCGCAGTGGCTATCATGCACTGCTCAGACGGACAGCATTTGCAAAATTCAATGCAGTGCCGCATTACGCATACCTCAAGCTCAAGATGCCAGGACCTCGCGGGGTCATAACAGTAAATGGAAACACAGAACGCTCGCTCCTACGGAAGAGCACACTGCGGCCCTTGCAGCGGAAGCACAAAGCAGCCTGTTCAGGCAGACCACTCATTCGGCGTCACGGCCCCCGGACACCTTCAAGCGAGTCCGGAACAAGCTGTAACAGGATCGCCTGGCACGATCAGAGCTCGCCTAGCAATTCAGCCCCATCCCAGTCCCAGTGAAGGGATGAAATCTGTGCCGCGCGTACATAACTATGCATTGAAAATACCATGGACATAGGCGGGGGCAAGATCAGGACACGCCCCGCATTGTGGCTTAACCACACTAGGGGTTGTATACCTTTGACATTCCTTTTCTCTTTCAGGGCCTAACTCTCTGGAAGCCCTTTCCGGCAGTACGATTGTCGGACACATTCCGGAAGCAACAACCAAGGCGGCAAGAAGCTAAGATGAACACGGGAACCGCCAGGTGGTCTCTAGTAATAATTGATATACTCACTTTTCACTATTTATGCATAGCTTTCCCTGGGATAGGACATTTCGAATTGTCCTACTTTATGCTTATTGCACTACTTGTACCAAGTATGCTTCGACGTATCATTTAAATAACAATGCATATCATTAATCTGTCATTGCATTATCTAAGTTTTTCTCTTTCTCTTATATGTCCATTTACGACAATCCGCACCCGCACGTGCGGGTACAGTCAGTTCGCCAGGGGTCCTCGTTTACCCCATAATACGGTGCAAGAAGTCCGAACACTTTCGACAGTGCGACACACCAAACTTGTAGCATTATATGCATCAGCTCCGAATCATGTCTTTGGTCAAATGTTGGGTTGCCCAGCTCCCATGCTTTGGTACCTTACGTTCCGCTATATCGTCTAAGGTAGCGGTGGGAGAACTACTGCGATTGTGTCCCGGTTCTTCCGAATGAACACCTTAGTAGAGAAAGCCTAAAACTCACTGTCATGATAAGGCGAGAGACTGGTCGCTGTTCGAGAGGTCTCAAGTCCTTAAAGACTTTTTCCGCTTCGGGCGAGGAGTCGTCCTTGTCCGGCTTAGGCGTGTATAGCATCCCAAATTCGGCCCTCCGAATACCAGGGGCTTCTCCAAAAATTTAAAATCATAGACTTCTGTGGCTAAGTGAGAGTGATAAAGCATTATAGTCCGATTGCCTGGTTCATTGCGCTGAACACCTCCCTTGAAGGACCCAAAATTGGGGTAAAGAGTGTTCAGGTTTATCTCGAACACCCCAGTACTAGTTACATGGGGATAGAAGCCGACGACTGGCCAACTCTCAGATTTTATAAACAGCCGCACAGAAGGTAATATTTTGAATTAAGAAAGCATCGCATGGCGCAAACGAACTCGTTTCATATTAGAGGATCACATGAGCATGTTCATTCAAAAATTACATCCTTGGCACACTCATCTGCCACTAAGCGGGAACCGGGCAGCGATGCTCCTTGCCCTCCGGCGGCCCCTCCTTCACCAGCTTCATGGCGTCCAGCTTCGCCCAGTGGACCTTCGCCCGGGCAAAAGCCCTACGTGCACCCTCGATGCAGACGGACCGCTTGATGACTTCAAGCCATGGGCAGGCTTCCACAAGCCGCCTCACCAGACCGAAGTAGCTGCCGAACAGGGGCTCGCCAGGCCACATCCGGACTATAAGGCCCCTCATGGCCTGTTCAGCCGCCTTGTGAAGTTCGACCAACTGCTTCAGCTGGTCGCTCAAGGGCACGGGGTGTTCGGTCCCAGTATACTGAGACCAGAACAACTTCTCCATTGAGCTCCCCTCCTCAGCCCGGTAAAACTCCGCGGCATCCAGTACACTGCGGGGAAGATCTGCAAACGCTCCTGGAGAGCTTCGAACTCGGGTAAGAAAAAGGAAAGTCTCCTTCACGTGCTTGCTTTGCATAATGAATGCCTTACCCGCTGCTATCTTCTTCACCGCGTCAATCTCCTGGAGGGCCTTGTGGGCTTCGGCCTTGGTGCTTCGGACACTTTCAAGCGCCTGCGCAAGCTCGGACTCTCGCGTCTTGGAGTCAAGCTCCAAGGACTCGTGCTTTTTGGCGAGAGCCTCGAGCTCTTGCTGCACCTCGCCTACTTGGGCTTCTTGTTTCTCCCGTTCAATGCGTTCTTTGGCCGCTTTGTCTTCGGCCTCCGACAACGCCTTTCTCAGGGTCGCCACCTCGGTCGTGGCCCCTGACAAATCCATGATGATCCTATTACTTTACTCCCGAACTTCTTCTTAACTATACAGACAGGGGTATTTCTTACCTTTGCTCTCTTCGAGCTGCCTCTTGGTAAGGCCGAGCTCATCCTCGGACCGCTTCAGGTCCTGCTTCAGCGCAGAGACCTCCGTAGTACGTGCGGCAGCGGCTAGCAGTGAAGCATGTACATACACATAGACATACTCTAATTGGACTCCTGAGTTATCATTTGATCCTCTATCCAGCTTTTCCTCGCGAACACCGAACAGAGCATCAGGGGCTACTATCTATGTGGTAATATTTTCTTATATTTTGATTGCTTACCTCAAAGCTTGTTAGGAGGCTGGCGCAAGCTTCGGTCAGTCCTTTTTTGGTGGACTGAACCTTCTCGACCACCGCACTCATAATAGTGCGGTGCTCTTCATTGATGGAAGCGCTGCGAAGCGCTTCCAGCAAGTTGTCCGGTGCCTCTGGTTGGACAGAGGACACGGGCACGGATGGTTGGCCCCCCTTAATGGGGGACCGCCTGCCGGAGTCCGGAACCATCGAAGGTTCCGGTGTAGTGTCCGGCTAGGGGCCGAACTCGGAGCCAGTAGGGGCCTCACTCCCTTGGTACCGAGGGTCTAGGAAGTCGCCTCTAGGCGCCCCCAGGACCACCTCCCCTTGGCTCGGTGCCTTTTGAGACAACACCTCGGCGTTGTCTGTAGGGCGAGGGGTGGTAGCGGTCGGGAGAGAACTGTTGTTCATATCCGACGAGTCCAGAGAGCCGCTCGACGAGGATACGTCGAGATGAGCTCGGGGCGGACTGCATAATCATGTTCGGCATGAGGAGAGGCAGTGTAATAAAACATACCATGAAGTACTATGGTGTCCGGACACTTACGATTTCGCCAGGGGCTTCACCCTGGGTAGCCACTCGTCACCACAGTCGGCGGCCGTCGTGGCGCAATCCGGATGGAGGGTCCTTCCCTTCTTGGACCCTTCGGCCTCCCCGGATGGGTCGACCTTCCTTTTCTTGTCTCCCCCGGTTGGGGGGGAGAACTTTTCTCCTCCTCCTCCTTTCTGTGGGAGGAGTGCGCGTCGGAGTCATCGTCCGATGACTCTGATACAACCTTGCACCGGAGACCCTTTCTGTCGGGTTTCGGGTTCCAGCAGACCCTCGAGGTTCGAACACTGGGGTGCGCACGGAGATCTCCCCCTACCGGTCTACGTCCGATCCTCTCGTGTGAACTAAGATGAAAATGATGAACAACACAAGGGACACGATGTTTATACTGGTTCGGGCCACCGTTGTGGTGTAATACCCTACTCTAGTGTGTGGTGTGGTGGATTGCCTCTAGGGCTAATGATGGACAGTACAAGGGAAGAACAGCCTCGCGAGAGGTGTTCTTGAGCTGGTGCGATGAACTGCTAGGGTGAGTTCAGTCGCCTCTCTCTCTCTCTCTCTGCTATGGTTCTACCAGATTTCCAGTCGTCGTGGTCTCGTCCCTTCTCGATGTCTCGAGGTTTTTCTAGATGTCTCTACTCTATGGTGGCTAGCTCTATTTATAGAGGCCCTGGGCCTCTCCCCGAATAATTGAGTGGGAAGGGCGCCAGCAATTGGCCACTTTGAAGGGGAACATCTAGTAGAAGTTATCCTGACCAAAGGTGGTCTTCGGCTGCCAAAAGCACTGGCGATGACGCCGTCTTGGGCTCCACGGTGACTTCCGTCCTGCCGTTCGGCTGGTCTTGGTCTCGTTGCACCGGAATGGTAACCTTTGCCTGATGCCTTGGCCTATGCTTCCCCCCTTTGCACCAAAGGGGAAACAAGGACACTGCGCAGGCCGGCGCCCGCCTGGTCTCGATCGTCATGCCTTGGCCTGTGCTTGCCCCCTTTGCACCAAAGGGGAAACAAGGACGCTACGCAGGCCGGCGCCCACCTGGCGCCCGCCTGGTCTTGATCGTCATGGCTTGCGTCATGGGGTCCTCGCGAGGTACCCCTGCCTTGATCTCTCCGCCTCCTCGCGAGCCTGCCTAATGAGGTTGCCTCTGAGGAAGCTTCATGTCGTCCGCCCCGCGAGGCTTGGCCCCTCGCGAGGGTCTTGAGCTTGAGCTGATGAAGATGGGCCACGTTGGGCCCCTACTTGAGCCACGCCGCAGGCCACAGGCAGGCAAGTCTGGGGACCCCCGTTCCCTGAACGCCGACAGTAGCCCCTGGGCCCACAGCACGCGCGGGCTTGGCCTAGTAGGAAAACGAAAGGGCAAGCGCGAAGCGCCGCAGGCCCTATCAGCCCACGGCCTTGGGCGCCGCGTGACGACTGATTGGACATGGGCGACTGCGCTTCCCCATGACGCCTCAGCGACCGCATAACTTGATAAGTCCCTGCATGGAGAGAAATCGGTCATGATGACCTGCGATCGTGGTGCACGGCGGTTGGCCTCCTCCGGCTATAAGTACGGGGTCGCGTGAGCTTCACCGGTTCACTCCTTTCCGTCACTCCTCCTCTTCTTATTCCTCATCCTTGCTTCCTCTTGCACCAATGGCACCGATCCGCCGGTTTTCAGCTGAGGAGAAGGGAAAGGCCCCCCAGAGAGGGTCCTGACCCCCTCCCGCTGAAGAAGCGGACAATCCTTTGTCACCGGGACGAAGGCGCCTGGCAGGTGGTGTCGAGGCCGTGGTACGAGCGGCCGCCGCCTGGGTTTCCGCTACCCTTGCACACCCGTGTCGTAGGCCCTAGGGGGAGGGCGCCGAGCAACACCAATAGCGTCGCCGCTGTCGCCGGCGAGTCACAGTGGTGCGCGTCGTCCCCCTGGAGTCCATGCGGAGCGCTCCTCTCACGAGCTTGTGCTTCACGCCGCCATGCCTCCAACTTTGTGGATCCGCCTTCCTCCCTCCTTCGCCTTCGAGATGCCGCCGAGCAGGGCCCTAGAGCTCTGGCTGCAACACGCCGACTGTGGCACCCCTGCAACCGGAGCGGAGGTCGCGGTCGTCGCTCCAGGCAAGGTCTTCATGACCCGGGGCTGGGGCGAGATTGCCTGGGTCTGTCGCGCGGACAGGCCTTGGTGATCCATCTTGAATACGACGGCGCCTCCCTGATGTTCTTCAAGGTCTTTGATGCAGAAGGACGCCGGTTGGAATGCTTCCCTAAGGGAAGCGGCAGTGGCGACGAACTGGCGAGGACCAGCCCCACCCGTTGGTCCTCCTGCAGCTCCTCAGGCGGCAGCGGAGGGACTGCGGGCTTCAGTGGCTCCCCCGAACTCCTCGCGACCCCGGAGACGAGCGATGACAGCTACGAGCCTCCGAGCTCGCGCCATGCTCGGAGTGAGGCAGCTGCCTCGGGCCGCCGACGCCACTGATCTGGATGTGGTTGGCGCCGGCACTGGGCAGCCCACTGTTGATGATGGCGTCGCCTGGGGAGGTGCCAGCAAGTAGCGTTCTTTAGGGTTAGCACCTTTTGTTCCCTGCAAGGAATTAAAGCAACACCCCGCGGGGGTATGTAAGGCGTTTGCCGTGCTTTTGTAATTACTATATCCTTAATATGAATTAGCGTGAGGTGTCCGCTCTGTTCCGGCTAAGCTCCCCCTTTCTATCCTCACGAGAACTTGGCGCTCCACGCTGACAGGTCCCAGTCCCCAGGCAAGCTTTAGCCATCGCTAGTATGCCAGGTCGCGATGCCGTGGTCAAGGCCAGGAGGTGAGCGGCCCGAGGTACGGTAAGAGCCCCCGAGTCGCGATGCTCGGGATGTCGCCTTTAGCGCTCAAGCAATCCTTGCTGGGCGAGAAAGGAAGGTAGCGTCACCGTGACAGAGTTGCACTGGGCGGGGATTTAGCGCTACGTTGGTCTAGCTTTTGCGACGGCGCGACTTATCTTGTGTGTCTGACGTAGTTCCTCGGAGAGGCGCCTGGCCCGAGAGGCGACGGTCGAGGTGCTGCTGGGCTAGGCCCTCGCGAGCTTCTTCCCACTCCCCCGCACTTTCCTTAACGCTCTACGTCCTCAGGTCCCGGCCCTCGAGCGAGCTCAGCCGCCGCTGGTATGACAGGTCGCGATGCCGTGGGTCAAGGCCAGGGGGTGAGGGATGGAGAGCCAGTAGGAGCCCATGAGTCGCGATGCTCAGGTACCCCCCCTTTTAACGTGCAAGCGGTCCGTGCCGAAGAGAGGGAGAGAGAGCTCACGATGCCCCCAACGTTGCTCCTAGAGTAGATCCTGCACACCAATCATGAGGAGAAACAAGGCATGTCGTTACGGTCGCCGGCCAACCTATGGTCACTCCGAGGGAGCGGTCAGGGCACTGAGGGCCTGGTGAGGTAGCGTCGTGCGGGGCTGCCGCAGCCAGAGCTCGACCACTCAGGTTTATCAACGCTGCAGGGACGGACCCGTGCGCACGCGCCGTGCTAGAGCGAGCGGCTCTTCAAATAGGCGTCGATCGAGCAGGTGATTAGGTCAGGTATGTTAAGCACATATGAGGAAATCCAATTTCAAGCAAGCGCAGGTAAAAGCAACCGCCGCTGGGTCGGGCCCGAGCGGCATGGGGATGATGCAGCTCGAGGGGCGCCCCCAATAGGGTAAGTAAAGATCATAACCAAAATGGATACATGCCGCGAGGACGGACCCACGCGGCCTGGGAATGGTGCAGCCCTGTGGGCGCTCCCAGCTGAAAGTAGAACTCTGAAAGATGTCACCTGGTGCTGTTGAAGACGAAGTGATGCTGAGGAAGTGAGCGATGCGCGGTGAAGACGTCGGCCCTCATGAGCCCCCTGGCCTAGGGGCCTCAGGAGGCTCTGGTGGCACGTGCACGTCTTCGGGGATCATCGCCACCTCTGCCAGGATCGCGTGATGCCTGACCTCCTAAGCCTCCAGAATGCTCCTCAACGGGCACTGATGTGCGATGGCCACGCTCGGTAGGCCGAAGGGCATGCGAACGTAGTTGTGGGGTGGTCCCACGCAGTGCCCTACGGCCGAAGGCCATAGGCGCTCCTGGGATGCAGCTCGGTTAAGCCCTGGTACGTTGACGCAGACACGCAGTCCTCCATTCTCGCCTGGATGCGGGGCCACGACAGGTAAGCGGCGGCTGCCGCACATGACTCTGGACTCTTGTAGCTCTTGGGTATTCCTTGCGATGAACTCCTGAGGGTTTTGTCTCTTTTGACTTGTACCTTTCTGAGGGAAGCGTGCCTGAAAGCACCCCTCCAAGTGGTGCCCGAGCGCCTCCCCCGCGACCTTGGCAAGGTCGGTGGCTCTCCAAGAGAGAGCCCTCGAGCCCTGCCTAAGGAGGGCGCCGGGCGCGCCTTCCTATGCGCGAGAGGGCGGCGCTCCCTGATCGGGCGCGAATCCTGACGCAGTACCTCCGGAGGTGCTTGCTTCCTTGTGGCTCTAGCCAGGTGAGGTCTTCTTCTTCTTGAGGGTCGCCTCGGGAGGCCCCCCGCTCCTGCGATCTGGGTCTTCGATTGTCGCGGCTTGGAACGCACGCTCGAGCGAGCACACTGCATCCCTTTCTTCACAGGGTACGGTGATGACTCCAGCACTTCCTGGCATCTTGAGGACATTGTAACCCTGGTGAGTCACTGCCATAAACTTGTCTAGGGCTGGGTACCCAAGGATGGTGTTGTATGGCAGGCGTATGTGAGCGACGTCGAAGTCGATGAGCTCGGTGTGGTAGTTGTTGCGTTGCCCGAAGGTGACCGGAAGGCGAACCTGCCCAATTGGAACAGTGGAACCATCGGTGACTCCTGAGAAAGGCTTGGTCGGCTGAAGCTGGTCGTATGGCACTTGGAGATTGTCGAACGTCTCGACGGACAGGACGTTGAGTCCTGCCCCGCCATCGATGAGGGTCCTGATGACCTGCACATTGCTGATGACTGGGGAGCAAAGCATTGGGAGGACTCCTGCCATTGCCGCACACTTGAGCTGGTCTGCGGAACATAATGTGATCGCGCACGAAGACCACCTAAGAGGGCGTGTGGCCTCAAGCTTGGGAAGGACTGCATTCACCTCGTGAGCAAACTGCTTGAAGATGCGCTGTGAGGCTGGGGCCTGGGCGCCGCCCAAGATGCAAGCAATTGCACGTGGCCCTTGGAAGCCCCCAGCCCCATCGTCTTGGTGTTGGTCTTTGTTCCTCCTTGGTGGAGGCGGCAGAGGAGGGAGGCCTGCGTTGCCGTGGGGACGGTCCTCACGAGGCTGGTCCCTCCAGCCTCCCTCGCAAGGCTGGTCCTGCCAGTGGTCCTCGCGAGGGCGGTCACGCCATCCCTGGCGAGGGCCACGGTCTTCCCATCGTCCACTGCCTCTTCCTCCTCCTCGGCCATAGCCCCTATTGTTGGGCTCTGGGCGTCTGCCTATTCGCCCATCTTGCACGGCTCTAAGCTCTTGACATTCATTGGTGTTGTGGGTGTGGAGGTCGTGGTACACGCAATACCGTCCGCCCTTGAATGACTCAGGCTGATCCCTGCCTCGCTTGGTGTCCGGTTCCGCTGCTAGCACGACAGCCCCCTTGCGCTTCACGTCCTTGGCCTTGAGCTTCTTTTCTTCCGGGTCGGCTGCCGGGAGCTCGAGGAGGGAGAGACGCCCTTCCTCAGCCCTGGCGCACTTGGTCGCCAAGTTGAACAGCTCCAGGGATGTGCACAGGTCTTCATGGATTGCTAGCTCTTCCTTCATCTTGACGTCGCGCACGCCGTCGGAGAAGGCTGAGATGATGGCTTCTTCAGTCACCATGGGGATCTTGAGGCGAGCGTAGTTGAAGCGCTGGATGTACTTCTGCAGGGTTTCTCCTGGCTGTTGCTTGATGCGGCGCAGGTCGCTCACGGCCGGGGGCCGGTCGCGAGTGCCCTGGAAGTTGGCGATGAAGCGAGCGCGCATCTCGCTCCAGGAAGAGATCGTGCCGGGAGCCAGGTTCAGGAGCCAGGTGCGGGCGCCGTCCTTAAGCGCCATGGGGAACCAATTCGCCATGACCTTCTTGTCTCCGTTGGCGGCTACGATGCCCAGCTTGTAGAGCTGCAGGAACTCCGCGGGGTCCGCTGTGCCATCGTAGCGGGGAGGGAGGTCAGGCTTGAACTTGCATGGCCATGTGACGCTGCGCAGCTCGGGGGTGAATGCGAGGCAGCCCGCCGTGGCCACAGGCACCCTTTGCTGGTGCTGGACTCGTTCTTGCGGGTCACCACGCGCCGCCACTAGGAGCAGCGCGGGGTTTTGTCGTGGAGGCGATGGGGCGCAATCTTGGCGCGCCGGTGCTGGGAGCGCGCGAGCACCTTCCCGGGGACGTGGAATCTCTTGGCAGCTCCCTTCTTGCTGCGCAGGCGTCGGACGTGGAGGGTCTCGCCCTAGGGCTGCACGCCTTGGAGCCAAGGCACCTTCTTGGGGAGGAGGCGGCGGAGGCGCCTCCTGATCCTCTCCCCCTGCACGGGACGGTGGGCGAGGCAGCGAGAGGGACTGCAAGGGGGAGCCCCCTGCGGCACTGACGAGCTCGGTGATGCGGGCGAGCCAGTCCTCGTAGAGGTCGTTGACGGGGCGATAGTGCAGGAGCTCTCGCGCCAAGAGCAGTGAGGAATGCACATCCATGGGTGCGCGATGGGCGTGGGACGACGAGCCAGCTGGAGTCAGCGACGTGGTGGCGGTCCGAGGGGTGCTGGGACGAGGCCTGCTGCTTGTTCCCCGCCGGGCCGGTGGCGGCGTTGGCGGTGGGCGACGGGGAACGACGAGGGGGGCCGCCGAAGGGCGCCCTGGGCGACGCAAGCAGCGTGAGCAGCCCGGCGCTCGGCGCGAGCCCGACGAGCGTCAGCCATGGACACGATAGAAGATCACACGCGAACAACGGAAGGAAAATTCCGGCGCGCCCTACCAGGCGCGCCAAATGTCGGGTTTCGGGTTCCGGCAGACCCTTGAGGTTCGAACACTGGGGTGCGCGTAGAGATCTCCCCCCTACAGGTCTACGTCCGATCCTCTCGTGCGAACTAAGATGAAATGATGAACAACACAAGGGACACGATGTTTATACTGGTTCGGGCCACCGTTGTGGTGTAATACCCTACTCCAGTGTGTGGTGTGGTGGATTGCCTCTAGGGCTAATGATGGACAGTACAAGGGAAGAACAGCCTCGCGAGAGGTGTTCTTGAGCTGGTGCGATGAACTGCTAGGGTGAGTTCAGTCGCCTCTCTCTCTCTCTGCTATGGTTCTACCAGATTTCCAGTCGTCGTGGTCTCGTCCCTTCTCAATGTCTCGAGGTTTTTCTAGATGTCTCTACTCTGTGGTGGCTAGCTCTATTTATAGAGGCCCTGGGCCTCTCCCCGAATAATTGAGCGGGAAGGGCGCCAGCAATTGGCCATTTCGAAGGGGAACATCTAGTAGAAGTTATCCTGACCAAAGGTGGTCTTCGGCTGCCAAAAGCACTGGCGATGACGCCGTCTTGGGCTCCACGGTGCCCTCCGTCCTGCCGTCTGGCTGGTCTTGGTCTTGTTGCACCGGAATGGTAACCTTTGCCTGATGCCTTGGCCTATGCTTGCCCCCTTTGCACCAAAGGGGAAACAAGGACACTGCGCAGGCCGGCGCCCGCCTGGTCTCGATCGTCATGGCTTGCGTCATGGGGTCCTCGCGAGGTACCCCTGCCTTGATCTCTTTGCCTCCTCGCGAGCCTGCCTGATGAGGCTGCCTCTGAGGAAGCTTCCTGTCGTCCGCCCCGCGAGGCTTGGCCTCTCGCGAGGGTCTTGAGCTTGAGCTGATGAAGATGGGTCGCGCTGGGCCCCTACTTGAGCCACGCCGCAGGCCGCAGGCAGGCAAGTCTGGGGACCCCGTTCCCAGAACGCCAACACTTTCGGGTCCCCGCGGCCTTCTTCTTGGTCTTCTTTTCCGGCACCTCGTAGGGTACCGGAGTCAGCATCTTCGTCAGAAGAGCGTTTGCAGGATCTTCGGGCAGCGGGGCTGGGCTATCAAGCTGCTCCGCCGTCTCTATCCAGTCCTGTTAATGACATGGAAGTTCAGATCCTGCACACAACCAAACCAGGGCAAATAAATACCCTGAGAGATATAAAAAGCCTACCAGATTGGCGCGGCACTTTGCGCTGAGTCTGTGGTCCTTGTTGAGGGGGGGAGGAATCTTGGCGCTCTTGAACAGCACCCTCCAGACGTCCTCATGCATCGTGTCATAGAGCTCTCGCAGCGTCTGGTGCTTGGCCGAGTCGAACTCCCACAAATTGAATACTCGTCTTTGGCATGGAAGGATCCGGTGGAGGAGCATAACCTGGAACACATTGACAAGCTTGATTTTTCTGCTCGTCATATTCTGGATGCAGGTCTGGAGTCCGGTCAACTCTACCGAAGAGCCCTAGGACAGGCCCTTCTTTTTCCAGGAGGTGAGCCGCGTGGGGAATCTGGATCGAAATTTGGGGGTCACCACCCAGTTGGAGTCGCGCGGCTCGGTGATGTAGAACCACCCCGATTGCCACCCCTTTATGGTATCCACATAGGTGCCCTCGAGCCAGGTGACATTAGGCATCTTGCCCACCATGGCACCTCCGCACTCTGCTTGTTGGCCGCTCACCACCTTTGGTTTAACATTGAAGTGGGGCCTAATGCGGAGGAATGCCTCGCACACGACGATAAACGCCGAGATGTTGAGGATGAAATTGGGGACCAGATCATGAAAATCCAGCCCATAGTAGAACATGAGCCCGCGGACAAACGGGTGGAGGGAAAATCCCAGTCCCCGGACAAAATGGGTAAGAAAACTACCCTCTCATGGGGTTCGGGCGTCGGGATCATCTGCCCCGCATCTAGCAGCCGGTGCGTGATATCCGCGGCCAGATATCCGGCTTCCCGTAACTTTTTGATGTTCTCCTCCGTGATGGAGGAGACCATCCACTTGCCTCCTGCTCCGGACATGCTTGGAGTGGTTTGAGAAGAAGAACGCGAGCTTGGGCGCTAGAGCTCGAGTGTGCGGGAATGGGTAAGAGAGGAGGAAGAAGGCGTGGGTGAAAAAAGTAAATCTTTGTCCCTTTATAAGGGCGGAAGAGGCGATGTGTCTCCCCACTTGCCTGCTAAAACCGCTTATTCCCCAAGCGCCATAATTGATGGCGCGGTTGGGTTACCCACGTACGTATTGATGAGAATCCCATGATAAGGGGAACACGATCTCTGGTTTGACAAGACGTGTCAAGAAAACCGCCTCGCGATATGTGTGGAGCTGGTTGAGAAAAGCGGTTCGAATAATAACCGGGCCATGGCGTAATGTCATGCTGTCAAAACATGTCAGCAGATTAGATTTGTGGAAATATTATTCTCTCTACGGTGGTATGTGGAACTTATTTTGCAGGACCGGACACTATCCTTGTATTCAAAACTCTTCCGTGATGTATGCAGAGGAGGAACCCGCCTTGCAATGCCGAACACAACACTGCGCGCCGGACTCATCGTCATTGAAGCCTGGTTTAGGGGCTACTGAGGGAGTCCTGGATTAGGGGGTCTCCGGACAGCCGGACTATATCCTTTGGTCGGACTGTTGGACTATGAAGATACAAGATTGAAGACTTCGTCCCGTGTCTGGATTGGACTCTACTTGGCGTGGAAGGCAAGCTAGGCAAAACGGATATGTATATCTCCTCCTTTTGAACTGACCTTGTGTAACCCTAGTCCCCTCCGGTGTCTATATAAACCGGAGGGTTTTAGTTCGTAGGACAACATACAATCATACCATAGGCTAGCTTCTAGGGTTTAGCCTCTCTGATCTCGTGGTAGATCAACTCTTGTACTACTCATATTATCAAGAACAATCAAGCAGGACGTAAGGTATTACCTCCATCAAGAGGGCCCGAACCTGGGTAAACATCGTGTCCCCTGCCTCTTGTTACCATCCGCCTTAGACACACAGTTCGGGACCCCCTACCCGAGATCCGCCGGTTTTGACACTGACAACGTTTTTTTAATAAAATCATTTGATAAGTCTGTACATTAAGAGAGAAAACGCAAGTTCGTTCAAACCATATCTTTCATTCAGTCACACTATGAATTTATATTCATATGATCAAGAATTCGAGATACAGTATTAACCCCCAAAAAAAACTATTTCCGGTGGTGGCGGAGGTGGCGTGCGGCGCCGTCGTTGTCGTTGTCGTCCTCTGGGACACCGTTGTTCAAGTCTTCAAGGCAGCACAAAATGTTCTTCACTTGTAAATCAAACATCATGTCGTCGCGCGATCGACGGGGGGGAAGACGGCAACTGGCGTCACTGAGAGGTAGCGGTCGACGGCAGCGTCCCATGCCACTAAGGGGGGCGCACGGGCACGGGCGTGGCGGGTGCAGCCAAATGCATGGGGACCGGCACCGCGGTGGGTGGAGGGGCGTGCACGGGCGCGGCGGGTGCAGCCAAACGCACGGGGGACGGCGCTGCGGTGGGTGGAGGGCCGCGCACAGGCACAGGCGCTGGCGCTGGCATGTACACGAGCTCACGCGGGTCCGCGGAGACCTCGATGACACCCGCGGCTTCCAGCTCTGCAATAGTGCTCGACGACCAGCCCGTCAATGCTACGAGGATGGTCGCTGGTGCGGGTGCGGGGATGGGAGCTGGGACGGGAGCGGGGGCAGCAACCGCCATGGCCAGCTTGTTCTGAGCCATGTCCATGAGGCCCCATTCCTCCTTATTTTCTATCTCCTCCAGCTCAGAGTCGATTTCACCAAACTTGAAGACTAG
>NC_041384.1:538479365-538502706 GCF_002162155.2 Triticum dicoccoides | reverse complement strand
GCCCGTATTAAACAGCGGCTCGGGCGCCATTAATGGAGAGGAAGGAGGGCGGCCATGGAAGTCAAAGGGCTCGCTTCCCAATGAGCCTGCGCAGCGTACAGCTCGCACGCTTCCCGGTGAGCCGGCGCATTAGAGGACAACTTGCACACCTCTCGGTCAGCCTGTGCACCGGACTGCGCTCACACGCCTCCCGTTCAGTCAAGGTCAAGCAGTTGTCCGCACGGCACCTCCTACAACCCTTAAAACCAAGACATGTGGCGTCACATGAATGGCTAACAGAACGCACACGGTTTGAATACTACAAACGTTTGAGATATTAAAGTGGCAGCTATTTTTCAAAATGCCTTTATTGGCTGTCATTATTCAAGTGCGCCTTCTCTCAAAATGGACACGAAAAATACCACATCATGTCGGGTGCCATTCCATGATAGCATGCCAAGTTTCATGAATTTCAGACGAGTTTTGGATTTACTAGAATTTAAAAACCAGGCATCTCAATGTTTTGTCGGCAATCAACGGTGCTCTGGTGTTTGAAATTCATTCCCATTTGTTGCATGGGACCTAAGCATGCACCCAAGGACAAAGATTTGATTTTTCAACCAATTTATATGCACTGGAGCCTGTGCATGTAGTTCAAATTTGAATTATGCACATAAATGCATTGAAAACTCAGTTAATGCATAAAAATGTCCAAAAGAACCCCAAAAATCACAAAAATTGACACAACACTCCTGTTGTTCTATGTTGACATGAGAAAAAATTTGGAGGCAATAAGAGGCAGTGGATATCTTTTCGTCCCCAAAGGTGGGGCGTTCCCTACCGAAACCATGCTGCTTGTTGTGAGAAGCTCTGGTTTGTGAGAAGTATATACCCAAACCTGCCCCAAACGGGACAAAATTTTTACCACGGCATGTTGATGCCGCTCCATGAAAGCATGCCAAGTATCATGAATTTCAGACGAGTTTTGGATTTACTAGAATTTAAAAAGGAGGCATCTCAATGTTTTGCCGGCAATCAACGGTGCCCTGGTGTTTGAAGTTCATTCCCATTTCTTGCATGGGACCTAAGCATGCACCCTAGGACACATATTTGATTTTTCAACCAATTTGTATGCACTGGAGCATGTGCATGTAGTTCAAATTTGAAATATGCACATAAATGCATTGAAAACTCAGTTAATGCATAAAAATGTCCAAACGAACCCCGAAAATCCCCAAAATTGACACAACACTCCTGTTGTTCTATGTTGACACTAGAAATTTTTTGAAAGCAATAAGAGGCAGTGGATATCGTTTCGTCCCCAAAGGTGGGACGTTCCCTACCGAAACCATCATGCTTGTTGTGAGAAGCTCTGGTTTGTGAGAAGCATGTACCCAAACCTGCCCCGAATGGGACAAAAAATTTAACATGGCATGTTGATGCCGCTCCATGATAGCATGCCAGGTTTCATGAATTTCAGACGAGTTTTGGATTTACTAGAATTTAAAAACCAAGCATCTCAACGTTTTGTCGGCAATCAACAGTGCCCTGGTGTTTGAATTTCATTCCCATCTTTTGCATGGGACCTAGAAATTCACCCAAGGACGCATATTAGATTTTTCGACCAATCTTAGTGCATTGGAGCATGTGCATGTAGTTCAAATTGGAATTATGCATATAAATGCATTGAAAACACAACACTCCTATTATTCTATGTTGACATGAGAAAAAAATTTGAAACCAATAAGAGGCAATGGATATCGTTTTGTCCCCAAAGGTGGGATGTTCCCTACCAAAACCATCATGCTTGTTGTGAGAAGCTCTGGTTTGTGAGAAGCATATACCGAACCTGCCCCAAATGGCACAATTTTTTTAACAGGCCATGTTGATGCCGCTCCATGATAGCATGCCAAGTTTCATGAATTTTATACGAGTTTTGGATTTACTAGAATTTAAAAACCAGGCATCTCAACGTTTTGCCGGCAATCAATAGTGCCATGGTGTTTGAATTTCATTCCCGTCTCTTGCGTGGGACCTAGAAATTCACCCAAGGACACACATGTGATTTCTCAACCAACCTTAGTGCATTGGAGCAAGTTCTTGTAGTTCAAATTCGAATTATGCACATAAAATGCCTAGAAAACCCAGTTAATGCATAAAAAAGGCCAAACAAACCCTGAAAAATTTCAAGATTGAACACAACACTCATGTTGTTCTATGTTGACACTAGATTTTTTTTGAAAGCAATAAGAGGCAACGGATATCGTCCCGTCCCCAAAGGTGGTACATTCCCTATCGAAACCATCATGCTTGTTGTGAGAAGCCCCAAACCTGCCCCAAATGGGATAAAATTTTCATCAGCATGTTGATGCTGCTCAATGATAGCATGCCAAGTTTCATGAATTTCATACGAGTTTTGGATTTACTAGAATTTAAAAACCAGGCATCTCAACGTTTTGCCGGCAATCAACAGTGCCCTAGTGTTTGAATTTCATTCACATCTTTTGCATGGGACCTAGAAATTCACCCAAGGACACGCATGTGATTTTACAACCAACTTTGGTGCATTGGAGCATGTGCTTGTAGTTCAAATTTGAATTATGCACATAAAATGCCTAGAAAACCCAGTTAATGTATAAAAAAGGCCAAACGAACCCCGAAAAATTCCAAGATTGAACACAACACTCCTGTTGTTCTATGTTGACACTAGAAATTTTTTGAAAGCAATAAGAGGCAACGAATATCGTCCCGTCACCAAAGGTGGTACGTTCCCTATCGAAACCATCATGCTTGTTGTGAGAAGCTCCGGTTTGTTAGAAGCTTATACCCGAACCTGCCCCAAATGGGACAAAATTTTCACCACAACATGTTGATGCCGCTCCATGATATCATGCCAAGTTTCATGAATTTCAGATGAGTTTTGGATTTACTAGAATTTAAAAACTAGGCATCTCAACATTTTGTCGGCAATCAATAGTGCCATGGTGTTTGAATTTCATTCCCATCTCTTGCATGGGACCTAGAAATTCACCCAAGGACACACATGTGATTTTTCAACCAACTTTGGTGCATTGGAGCATGTGCTTGTTGTTCAAATTTGAATTATGCACATAAAATGCCTAGAAAACCCAGTTAATGTATAAAAATGGCCAAACGAACCCCGAAAAATTCATTCTAATTTCTTCCATGGGACCTAAGCATGCACTGAAGGACACAGATTTGACTTTTCAACCAATTTGTATGCACCAGAGCATGTGCATATAGTTTAATTTTGAATTGTGCACCTGAAATGGCTAGAAAACTAGTTTAATGTATGAAATGTCCAAACGGGCCCTGAATAATTCCAATTCTTTTATGAGACACATACAGGTTCTTGTCCACTGCAGATAAAAGGTCTGGCAATTCAAACACCGTCCATTGCCGTTGTGACCCCATTTTGTAATTCAAATCAAGTAGACCCCACACAGTTTGTTCTCACCAACCATGTGAGATGTAGTACAAAATATCTTGGAGCACCGTTGGTGTATAGTACGCCTATGGCTTACACAAGAAGGTGCGCCGGCTAGAGTCCATAGCCAGTGTGTCAAGCACACTAGATCGCTCCCCCAAAACTCCCGCCTCTGCATCCCTCGCAATCTCGAAAATATCTACCGCCTGGAAGGTTTTAATGTTTGATAGCACACGATTAGTATGTGTGGATCGTGTGTGATGTCTGTTACTCCTGCTCTGCTTCAGTCCCTTGATTCAAATTTTCAGTAGCCCCGGCATTTTACTCCCGCCTCTGCATCCCTCGCAATCTCAAAAATATCTGCTCGCCCGTGATCCAAATTTTCAGTAGCCCCGCCTTGTTACTCCTGCCTAGTAAAATTTTCAGTTGCCGCAGTATTTCCTCAAACACAACCTCCACTCACACACACACAACCCTCGAAACCATTGGTAGGTCGCCGCCATCGTCGGCCCCTCCATCCTAAACATATGCCTGTGTGCCAGGGAGCTCGAGTAGCCAATGGCCAAAAAGAGGTTTATCGCGGCCTTTTCGCCCGACGCCGGCGAGGTAGATGCCAAGGTGTCCCCGTCATCCTCCATGGGCCCGGTCCGCCATCGCCGGTCCCCCGATCAGCCCACCGCCGCGCCCCTACGCCGGTTCGAGGACTTCCCCGTCCTACCCCTGACCCGGCAACCGATGAAGTCCTACTTCGGGGTCCGGAAACGGCGGTGGGGGACGTGGGTCATCGAGATTACACACCGAGAGACCCACACCCACCGTGGCTCGGTAGCTTCCACAGGGCTGAGCTCGCGGCCATGGAGTACGACCGCTGGCAGGTCCACTACCACGGCGCGGCGGCTAGGCTCAGTTTCCCCTTCGGCACACGTCCGGTCCACCTCGTTCCGCCGGAGCCAGGGGTGGTGAGCTCGGCTATGGCGCGGGAGGACCATGAGGCATGGGAGCATCTCGAGGCCGAGGCCACCGACGAGGCCTACATGCAAGAGCTCCGCCGGTAGCACCCGGAGCTCGTGGAGGCGGAGCGGGCGATCTTTGCCGGCGCGGAGGGCGGCGAGGTTATCGCGCTCTCCTCCGATGACAAGGTCGAAGGCAGCAAGGACGGCGGCACAGAGGGCGGCGAGGTTATCGCGCTCTCCTCTAATGACGATGTCGAAGGCGGAGGCGATGGTGGCGCGGAGGGCGTCAAGGTGGGCCCCGTGGATGAGGAGATCAACGTCGACGAGTGGAGGAGTGCCTTCCCCAACGACCCCAACGACGGTACTGGCCCGGACCCGGCTCGCGGCACATCTTACAAGACGAGGAAGGATTGGCTCGACCTCTACTTCGACTGAAAGTAGTTTAGCTTACTTTAAATTTATGTTTTATGTTCGGTTATGCCAAACTATCTATTTTTATGTTTGAATGCATGCTACTTTCGGTAGAACCTGCTTTGAACTTGATCAAATTGAAGTTTACAACCTTAAGTTTAGGGGATCGACTGGAAAAGGCCAAAAATTGCTGGAGTATATATATATCCACTAAGGGTTTTAGTCCTTTAACTTTTTAAGGATTGCCTAGAGATGTCCTTATGACTTGTTTATTTCAGTTCTTCACAATGTGATGCTCTATATGTGCAACTATTTGCTGTGCAGTTCAATTTCATCAATAACAGTTTCAACAATACCACTATGAATTATGATATTTGGTTGTTGTTAAGGATATTGCAGTTAACATGCCTTTTCGTTTTTCAATTGTTGGTTCGCAACATGCATTGTACTGAATGACTAAATATGCAATCCTAGGCTACATAGCAACAAGGAAGAGTGTTACCTTAATGTTCTGATGATGTCTAGATATACATGTAATAAAATCTTATATAATGGGATGGATGGAGTGTTGTACTACATCATTTTTCAATTGTTGTTTAGCTTCTAATATTAACTTGTTGCTTTTAGGTACATATATCATTGCCAAAGATCCACACTTCGACCCTTTCTGCGTGTGGGGCAATGAGATATTCATGAACCAGCATCAAGTGAGGAAACTGATAAAGATTGTTACTAAAATGGGTCATAAGATGTCAATCGAACTATTTGTTACACTTTATGCAAGACAACAGTGAACTGTAGGATGGTAAGTAAGAACCCTGTAGCCTTCATTTTACTACCCGTAATGAGTTGTGTTAGATGACAATATCTGAATCTTTTTTCTTTTGCAGTGGATCTTGAAGCAGTTTACTCAAGATGACCTCTCAAACTACATGATTGGCAGCCGGCCATCACAAGGGGTTGGACTAGAGTCCTGCATGCCTTCTGCATCCAGGAGAGCACAATAGGGCCATTCCGCTTCACCTTGTTCAACGACTGGAATGTCTGTCGCCTCTTTCTTTACCATCTGTAATAGTACAAGTATAGAACCCTGGTACATCATTGTTTATTAGGTGCTTCTGTAATTCTTAAACATATGTACCTGTGAATCAAATAATGCATTGGTTGTTTAAACCTGATGGATATGAATAAAGCTATAGCCTACTTTCAAGTTTAAATTAGGTACAATTTTAAATAGCAGCAATTAAATTAGGGCGAAATTATGTTGTGCGGGTCATTACGACACACACTGTTGGTAAAACACAAACTTTTGCGATATACACCATAATCCAAGATGGTTCACAAAGAGGAAACGTGTGCAAGCATGCACACAGTTGCCGTTTGCAAAGCGTGTGTGATGTCAGACACTATCACATACGGTGCGGGAAAACTCAATGTGTGTGATTATCTACCTATCATACACGGTTTATAATCATGAACTGTTTGTGATGTGCCACGCATCGTAATTCTCCCGTGCCTAGAATCTGCCTAGAAAACTGCAGTGCCTGAAATCTGTCTGGTTTTAGGCAAAACCACAAAACTCCGACTGCGATGGCAATGCGATCACAAACGAGTGGCAAGGATGAAGCGTTTGGGATATTCGAGATATCGGAAACGGTTATACAGGGACAACTGCATACATCAAGGCTCCCTATCCCCGACGGTTTCTAGGTCGTGTGGGAAGGACCCCCCTCTATCGCCCACACTCACTTGAAGACGGTTCCATATGCTGTCACGGAAAGGGGTTAAAAACCGTTCATTTAGGCCGACGCGCACCAGTGTGAGAAGCTTATACCAAAACCTGCCCCAAATGGGACAATTTTTTTACCACAGCATATTGATGTCGCTCCATGATAACATGCTAAGTTTCATGAATTTCAAACAAGTTTTGGATTTACTAGAATTTAAAAACCAGGTATCTCAATGTTTGTGACCGAGTGACGATGGCAGGGTGTGTGACATTCATTCCCATTTTTTGCATGGGACCTAAGCATGCAACCAAGGACATCAATTTGATTTTTCAACTCGTTTATATGCACTGGAGCATGTGCATCTAGTTCAAATTTGAATTATACACCTGAAATGCCTACAAAACCAAGTTAATGTATAAAAACGTCCAAACGAACCCTGAATGATTCCAATTTTTTGACGACACACCTATAGTTGCATGTTCATGATACGTCCATTTTGCATCATGTTTTCTTACTGTTATTTATAATGTTCTTATCCATAATAATGCTTTTTGGAGGAATTCTAATGCCTTTTCTCTCATAATTTACAAGGAACACACCAAGAGGGAGAATTCTGGCAGCTGGAAATCTGGACCTAGAAAAGCTACGTCAGGCCACCTATTCTGCACAACTCCAAATGAGCTGAAACTTTATGGGGAATTTTTATGAATTATTTGAGGAATATTGGAGCCAATAAACATGAGAGGGGGGCCACCAGGTGGGCACAACCCACCTGGGCGCGCCAGGCCCCCCTGGCGCGCCCTGGTGGGTTGTGGCCTCCTCGGCCCACCTACGGTGCCCATCTTTTTGTATATAAGTCATTTTGACCTAGAAAAAAATAAGAGGAGGACTTTCGGGATGAAGCGCCGCCGCCTCGAGGCGGAACTTGGGCAGGAGCACTTTTGCCCTCCGACGGAGCGATTCTGCCGGGGGAACTTCCCTCCCGATGGGGGAAATCATCGTCATCATCATCACCAACAACTCTCCCATCTTGGGGAGGGCAATCTCCGTCAACATCTTCACTAGCACCATCTCATCTCAAACCCTAGTTCATCTCTGTATTCAATGTTGTTACCGGAACTATAGATTGTTGCTAGGGGGTGACTAGTAGTGTTGATTACATCTTGTAGTTGATTACTATATGGTTTATTTGGTGGAAGATTATATGTTCATATCCAATATGCTATTTAATACCCGTCTGATCTTGAGCATGATTACTACTCCCTCCGTTCTAAATTACTTGTCTTGGATTTGTCTAGATACGAATGTATCTAGACTCATTTTAGTGCTAGATACATCCGTATCTAGACAAATCTAAGACAAGTAATTCGGAACGGAGGGAGTATTTGTGAGTAGTCACTTTTGTTCTTGAGGTCACGGGAGAAATCATGTTGCAAGTAATCATCTGAATTTGATATGTGTTTGATATTTTGATAGTATGTATGTTGTGATTCCCTTAGTGGTGTCATGTGAACGTCGACTACATGACACTTCACCATATTTGGGCCTAAGGGAATGCATTGTGGAGTAGTAAATAGATGGTGGGTTGCGAGAGCGACAAAAACTTAAACCCCATTTTATGTGCTATTCCGTAAGGGACCGATTGGATCCTAGAGTTTAATGCTATGGTTAGAACTTATTCTTAATACTTTTCTCGTAGTTGCGGATGCTTGCGGGAGGGTTAATCATAAGTAGGAGGTTTGTTCAAGTAAGAACAACACCTAAGCACCAGTCCACCCACGTATCAAATTATCAAAGTAGCGAACACAAATCAAACCAACTTGATGAAAGTAACTAGATGAAATTCCCGTGTACCCTCAAGAACGCTTTGCTTATTATAAGAGACCGTTTTGGCCTGTCCTTTGCCTCAAAATGATTGGGCTACCTTGCTGCATACTTGTCACTATTATCGTTACTTGCTCGTTAAAAATTATCTTGCAATCAAACTACTCGCTACTTACAGTTTCAGCACTTGCAGACATCACCTTACTAAAAACTACTTGTCATTGCTACCTCTTGACCACTACATTGGTTTTCCCTTGAAGAGGAAAGGGTGATGTAGTAAAGTGATGTCTAATACACAACCTTCTTCTCGTAGACATTGTTAGGCCTCCAAGTGCAGAGGTTTGTAAGACAGTAGCAAATTTCCATCAAGTGGATGACCTAAGGTTTATCAATCCGTAGGAGGCGTAGGATGAAGATGGTCTCTCTCAAGAAACCCTACAACCAAATAACAAAGAGTCTCTTGTGTCCCCAACACACCCAATACAATGGTAAATTGTATAGGTGCACTAGTTCGGTGAAGATATGGTGATACAAGTGGTATATGGATGGTAGATAAAGGTTTTTGTAATGTGAAAATGTAAAAACAGCAAGGTAACTAATGATAAAAGTGAGCACAAACGGTATTGCAATGTGTTGAAACAAGGCCTAGGGTTCATACTTTCACTAGTGCAAGTCCTCTCAAGAATAATAACATAATTGGATCATATAACTATCCCTCAACATGCAACAAAGAGTCACTCCAAAGTCACTAGTAGCGGAGAACAAACGAAGAGATAATGGTAGGGTACGAAACGACCTCAAAGTTATCCTTCCCGATCATTCTATTCAAGAGTCTGTAGTAAAATAACACGAAGCTATTCTTTCCGTTCAATCTATCAGAGTTCATACTAGAATAACACCTTAAGACACAAATCAACCAAAACCCTAATGTCACCTAGATACTCCAATGTCACCTCAAGTATCCGTGGGTATGATTATACGATATGCATCACACAATCTCAGATTCATCTATTCAACCAACACAAAGAACTTCAAAGAGTGCCCGAAAGTTTCTACCAGAGAGTCAAGACGAAAACGTGTGCCAGCCCCTATGCATAGGTTCATGGGCGGAACCCGCAAGTTGATCACCAAAACATACATCAAGTGGATCAATAGAATACCCCATTGTCACCACGGGTATCCCACGCAAGACATACATCAAGTGTTCTCAAATCCTTAAAGACTCAATCCGATAAGATAACTTCAAAGGGAAAACTCAATCCATTACAAGAGAGTAGAGGGGGAGAAACATCATAAGATCCAACTATAATAGCAAAGCTCGTGATACATCAAGATCGCACCACCTCAAGAACATGAGAGAGAGAGAGAGATCAAAGACATAGCTACTGGTACATACCGTCAGCCCCGAGGGAGAAATACTCCCTCCTCATCATGGAGAGCACCGGGATGATGAAGATGGCCACTGGAGAGGGATTCCCCCCTCCGGCAGGGTGTCGGAACGGTTCTAGATTGGTTTTTGGTGGCTACGGAGGCTTCTGGCGGCGGAACTCCTGATCTATTGTGCTCTCCGAAGTTTTTAGGGTATATGGATATATATAGGAGGAAGATATACGTCGGTGGATCTCTGGGCTGTCCACGAGGAAGGGGGCGCGCCCAGGGGGGTAGGCGCGCCCCCCACCCTCGTGGGCAACCCGGGACTCTTCTGGTCCATCTCCGATACTCTGTGGGCTTCTTCGGGTCCAAAAATAAGTTCCGTGAAGTTTCAGGTCAATTGGACTCCGTTTGATTTTCCTTTTCTGTGATACTCTAAAACAAGGAAAAAAACAGAAACTAGCACTAGGCTCTAGGTTAATAGGTTAGTCGCAAAATAATATAAAAGTGTAAAATAAAGCTCATAAACATCCAAAACAGATAATATAATAGCATGGAACAATCAAAAATTATAGATACGTTGGAGACATATCAGTATCCCCAAGTTTAATTCCTGCTCGTCCTCGAGTAGGTAAATGATAAAAACAGAATTTTTGATGTGGAATGCTACCTAACATATTTATCAATGATATCTTCTTTATTGAGGCAAGAATATTCAGATCCATAAGATTCAAAACAAAAGTTTAATATTGACATGAAAACAATAATACTTCAAGCATACTAACTAAGCAATCATGTCTTCTCAAAATAACATGGCCAAAGAAAGCTATCCCTAAAAAATCATATAGTCTGGCTATGCTCTATCTTCATCACACAAAATATTTAAATCATGCACAACCCCGATAACAAGCCAAGCAATTGTGTCACACTTTTGATGTTCTCAAACTTTTTCAATCTTCACGCAATACATGAGCGTGAACCATGGACATAGCACTATAGGTGGAATAGAATGGTGGTTGTGGAGACAACAAAAAGGAGAAGATAGTCTCACATCAACCAGGCGTATCAACGGGCTATGGAGATGCCCATCAATAGATATCAATGTGAGTGAGTAGGGATTGCCATGCAACGGATGCACTAGAGCTATAAGTGTATGAAAGCTCAAAAAGAAACTAAGTGGGTGTGCATCCAACTCGCTTGCTCACGAGGACCTAGGGCATTTTGAGGAAGCCCATCATTGGAATATACAAGCCAAGTTCTATAATGAAAATTTCCCACTAGTATATGAAAGTGACAACATAAGAGACTCTCTGTCATGAAGATCTTGGTGCTACTTTGAAGCACAAGTGTGGTGAAAGGATAGTAACATTGTCCCTTATCTCTTTTTCTCTCATATTTTTTGTCGTTTTTTTAGCCTTCTCCTTTTTTTTGGCCCCCTTTTTTTAGTCCGGAGTCTCATTCCGACTTGTGGGGGAATCATAGTCTCCATCATCCTTTCCTCACTAGGACAATGCTCTAATAATGATGATCATCACACTTTTATTTACTTACAACTCAAGAATTACAACTCAATACTTAGAACAAGATATGACTCTATATGAATGCGTCCGGTGGTATACCGGGATGTGCAATGACTCATCAGTGACATGTATGAAAGAATTATGAACTGTGGCTTTGCCACAAATACGATGTCAACTACATGATCATGCATAGCAATATGGCAATGATGGAGCGTGTCATAATAAACGAAACGGTGGAAAGTTGCATGGCAATATATCTCGGAATGGCTATGGAAATGCCATAATAGGTAGATATGGTGGCTGTTTTGAGGAAGGTAATGGTGGGTGATATGGTACCGGCGAAAATTGCACGGCACAAGAGAGGCTAGCAATGGTGGAAGGGTGAGAGTGCGTATAATCCATGGACTCAACATTAGTCATAAAGAACTCACATACTTATTGCAAAAATCTATTAGTTATCAAAACAAAGAACTACACGCATGCTCCTAGGGGGATAGATTGGTAGGAAAAGACCATCGCTCGTCCCCGACCACCACTCATAAGGAAGACAATCAATAAATAAATCATGCTCCGACTTCATCACATAACGGTTCACCATGCGTGCATGCTACGGGAATCACAAACTTTAACACAAGTATCTCTCAAATTCACAACTACTCACTAGCATGACTCTAATATTACCATATCCATATCTCAAAACAATCATCAAGTATGAAACTTCTCATAGTATTCAATGCACTTTATATGAAAGTTTTTATTATATCCCTCTTGGATGCCTATCATATTAGGACTAAATTCATAACCAAAGCAAACTACCATGCTGTTCTAAAAGACTCTCAAAATAATATAAGTGAAGCATGAGAGTTCAAAATTTTCTTCAAAATAAAACCACCGCCATGCTCTAAAACGATATAAGTGAAGCACTAGAGCAAATGACAAACTACTCCAAAAGATATAAGTGAAGCTCAATGAGTAGTCGAATAATTATGCAACTATGTGAAGACTCTCTAACATTTAAGAATTTCATATCTTGGTATTTTATTCAAACAGCAAACAAAACTAAATAAAATAAAACGACGCTCCAAGAAAAACACATATCATGTGGTAAATAAAAATATAGCTCCAAGTAAAGTTACCGATGAACGAAGATGAAAGAGGGGATGCCTTCCGGGGCATCCCCAAGCTTAGGATTTTTGGTGTACTTGGATTTTACCTTGGGGTGCCTTGGGAATCCCCAAGCTTAGGCTCTTGCCACTCCTTATTCCATAGTCCATCGATTCTCTACCCAAAACTTGAAAACTTCACAACACAAAACTTAACAGAAAACTCGTAAGCTCCGTTAGTATAAGAAAATAAATCACCACTTAGGTACTGTTGTGAACTCATTCTAAATTCATATTGGTGTAATATCTACTGTATACTAACTTATCTATGGTTCACACCCTCCGATATACTCATAGATTCATCAAAATAAGCAAACAACACAATAAAAACAGAATATGTCAAAAACAAAACAGTCTGTAGTAATCTGGATCAAACGTATACTTCTGGAACCCCAAAAATTCTAAAATAAATTGATGAACCTGAGGAATTTATCTATTAATCATCTGCAAGCAGAATTAACTAAATATCACTCTCCAGTAAAAAAATGGCAGCAAATCTCGTGAGCGCTAAAGTTTCTGTTTTTTACAGCATGATCACAAAGACTTTCCCCAAGTCTTCCCAAAGGTTCTACTTGGCACAAACACTAATTAAAACATAAACCCACATCTAAACAGAGTCTAGATGAATTATTTATTACTAAACAGGAGCAAAAAGCAAAGAATAAAAATAAAAATTGGGTTGCCTCCCAACAAGCGCTATCGTTTAACGCCCCTAGCTAGGCATGATGATTTCAATGATGCTCACATGAAGGGCAAGAATTGAACATAAAGAGAGCATCATGAAGAATATGACTAGCACATTTAAGTCTAACCCTATTCCTATGCGTAGGGATTTTGTGATTAAACAACTTATGGTAACAATAATCAACTAGCATAGGAAGGCAAAACAAGCAAAACTTAAAAACTTTCAGCACATAGAGAGGGAACTTGATATTATTGCAATTCCTACAAGCATATATTCCTCCCTCAAAATTATTTTCAGTAGCATCATGAATGAATTCAACAATATAATCAGCACCTAAAGCATTCTTTTCATTATCTACAAGCATAGAAAATTTACCATTCTCTACATAAGCAAAATTCTACGCAATCGGAATAGTGGGAGTATCATAAGAGACTTGAATACTATAAATTGTTTCCACATTAAAATAGTAATGTTCAGAAAAGGGCAATCATAATCATGACAATTTTTATAAATATAATCATCACTACTTTTTATAGCATATGTATCATCACAATAATCATCATAAGTAGCAACTTTGTTCTCATCATAATCGATTGAAACCTCTTCCAAGATAGTGGAATCTTTACTAAATAAAGTCATGACCTCTCCAAATCCACTTTCATAATTATCACAATAAGATTCAATATCCTCCAAAATAGTGGGATCATTACTTCCTAAAGTTGGCACTCTTCCAAACCCACTTTCATTAATATAATCATCATAAGTAGGAGGCATGCTATCATCATAATAAATTTGCATATCAAAACTTGGGAGACTACAAATATCATCTTCATTAAACATAGCTTCCCCAAGCTTGGGACTAACATTAATTGCAGCAAATACATTCTCAAAAACATCATCTTCATCAAACATAGCATCCCCAAGCTTGGGCCTTTTCATATCATAAGCATAGTCACTCTCATCATTAATAGTATGGATAGCACCGATAGTATAGCAATTATCATATTCTTCCAAGCAAGTGCCAAAAAGATTTTCAAGATCATAAGAATTATCATTATCTTCCCAATCATAATCATCACAACAAGCAATAGGCATAACGAGAGCATCATCAAGTGCATCATCTTCCACAATTATATTTTCATGAGGCACAACAGTAATAGGAGCAGCATTATTTGGGAGAGAGATCTTTTTACCTCTCTTCCTTTTTATTTTCTTATTCTTCTTCACCACATCATGTGTGGGTTCAATCCTCTTTTTGGAGCTCCTTATTAATGAGATTGGTTGAATAGAAGGCTCCTCCTCATTACCTGATTCATCATAAGAAATAATAGGAGGATATTGGGAAGTCTCTTCCCTTTCATTAGTATTCTCCTCATCTTCTATTTGTTTTCCTTTCTTTATGTAATTGGCAATATAAGGATTTTCAATATAATTCACCGCACAATACATATAAATTTCCTCTAGATCAAAATCAAGAAGTTTATCACGGGCAAATACTGGAAGATAGTTAGTTATACGTTTCATTTCTTCATAACCCATAAGCAAACTAAGTTCATTATGATGTGCAAGGGAAATCAAGTCATCACAATTTTTGGAAACGATTAGATCATGAAACAATTTGCATCAGACGGTTAAATGACCACGTTCATTGCAAAGTTCACAAGTACGGCTAAGAAAATTTAAATTTTCAGCACTAACATTTAGCCTTTCTTGCAACCATTTAGTTTCTAAATACTTATGCCTCTTGCAAAATCTATCTTCCCTAATTGGTGTGTACTTGCAAACCCAATGCACTCCACAAAAATTGACATGTTTATAGGAGACATTTTCATCATAACTAGTGCAATCATCATTAGTACTATGGATATTCAAGGAGTTCATACTAACAACATTGCAATCATGCTCATCATTCAAAGATTTAGTGCCAAACATTTTAATGCATTCTTGTTCTAACACTTTGGCACAATTTTCCTTCCCATCATACTCACGAAAGATATTAAAAAGATGAAGCATATGAGGTAAACTCAATTCCATTTTTTAGTTTTCTTTTATAAACTAAACTAGTCCTAAAACAAGAAACAAAAAGATTTGATTGCAAGTTCTAAAGATATACCTTCAAGCACTCACCTCCCCGGCAACGGCGCCAGAAAAGAGCTTGATGTCTACTACACAGCCTTCTTCTTGTAGACATTGTTGGGCCTCCAAGTGCAGAGGTTTGTAGGACAGTAGCAAATTTCCCTCAAGTAGATGACCTAAGGTTTATCAATCCGTAGGAGGCGTAGGATGAAGATGGTCTCTCTCAAGCAACCCTGCAACCAAATAACAAAGAGTGTCTTCTGTCCCCAACACACCCAATATAATGGTAAATTGTATAGGTGCACTAGTTCGGCGAAGAGATGGTGATACAAGTGGTATACGGATGGTAGATAAAGTTTTTGTAATCTGAAAATATAAAAACAGCAAGGTAACTCATGATAAAAGTGAGCACAAACGGTATTGCAATGCGTTGAAACAAGGCCTAGGGTTCATACTTTCACTAGTGCAAGTCCTCTCAACAATAATAACATAATTGGATCATATAACTATCCCTCAACATGCAACAAAGAGTCACTCCAAAGTCCTAATAGCTGTAACATCCCAAATTTTCAATTTGGAATGTTATACATTAGATCATCATGCATATCTTATTTTCTTGCATTTTGGTCGATCCTAGAAATTTCACGCAACTCAAGGACCTTCGGAGAGAGTTGGAGATTTCGTTATTTTCATATTTGAGAGTTTTCTCGAATTTGAAAAGAGGATCATTTGATTTATTTATTTCATCTTCAATTATTTTTCCGATATCAAAATATGAGAGAGGGAATAATATGACTTTCCCAAAATATAGGAAAAATGAAGATTTAATAAATAGATCAAATTTCATTTTCCGGTGTTTGTTTGTTTTTCTTGGATAGGGAAAAATGCGCGTTTTCGAAAATTGCATTTTAGGTCCGTAGAAAAGTTCATTTTGTTCGACTCATTTTTAGGAGTCGGGGAATATTTACTTTAGATTTTTCGAAGTTCGTTTAGATAGTTTTTCTTTTGTTTTCTGCGCGCGAAAAACCAGTTAAAAAAAAGAGCCTCCCGCCAGGCCAGCCGGGCCAAAGGCCCAGCCAGCCGGCCACCGCCCCAGCCTTCCTGCGTGCGTGCGCCAGCGCCAGGCCGCCGCCTCGCCTCTTAGTCGAGTCCCTCTAGGACTCTAGGCTAGCCCTTTTTCCTTTGTTTCGTTTTTCCTTTTCCTACTCTATTTCTTGTCCCCTACCCCAAGTAATCCCCCCCTCACCTATATAAATACCAACACCCCCCCCTCCAAAACATCAAATCAAACCCCAAGCCCCACACCACCCCGTGCCTCCCCAAGCCGCGCCCCACCCCGCGCCCCTCACCCGCCGCCGCCGCCCCTATAGCGCCGCCGCCGCCGCCCTAGCACGCCGCCGTCGCCACCGTTCGCCCTGCCTCGCCGGAGGTAGCCCCGCGCCTCTCTTTTTCTTCCCCCGCGGTTTGGTTCTTTTAAAAGAAACCGTTCCGGTTTTCTTTTCCGGTTTTTCTCCCCAATTCTTTGTTTCGATTTCTTTTCCGAAACCCTAGATCGGTTTTCCGTTTTCTTTTTTGGTTTCTTTTCCGAAAAACCCTAGATCGGTTTTCTCTCTTCTTTCGGACCGTTCGTCTCAACGAAAGTGATCACCGATTATTCCCAGTTAACGACGCCCGTTCGTTTAACCATTCGTCTCTTTCTTTTCGTCGGATTTATTCCGCGATCGCGATCTCAGATCCGATCTTCGTTCTAGTTTATCTTCTCGCCCGTTTATCATAATCAGGTGATTCAAGCGCCTGGAGTTTCATCTCGAAACCGCCGTTCCGTCTAATCAACTTGAACATGTTTTTGCTATGGTAAAATTTGACCTAGTTTCAACTTGCTAGAACCGAGTTGTTTTCTTCCGCCGTTTGTTTCCCATCGTTTGTTCGGTTCTTTGCAACCGGAGTTCTTAAGTTGAACTTTCTGGTTCGTCCTCTCGTTCGAGTTTTACTTGTGCTTTAGATGAGTACTTATTGTGTGGTTACTATTGTTTGCTTACGATAGATTGACCTGAGTGTGACGAGTAGATCTATCAAGAGTTTTAAGTACGAATCATCTTCATCTACCTTGCAGGCAAGTTCACACTTTGATCATACCTTTTCTACAACCCATGTTTTATTGCATTAGATCAATCCTCACACATTGCATGATTAGGATCTAATTAAATTGTGGGATGGGAAGTAGATGAGGTAGTACCTATTACCTGTATTATTATGAAACCTTTGGGAGCTACTTCTACGTTTGCTTATTATGCCATGCTATGCTAGTAGACGTGGATTGGGTGAGTGATATCCATGACAAATGTGAGTTGATAATTTTTAATGGTTTATCTAAGGTGGCCACTTAAACACACATCTGGGTGGATTGAGGCACCTGATGTCTATCAGGACTTGCCTGTTTTATTTTGGACCGCCACCCAGGCTCAAAGGGATCATAAGATCTTTCATGCTAGAAACTTACGTGTGCAACCACAAGCCATTATGGGCTCTGGCATAGTTGACTAAGTCGTGTGAACTCTTACGGGTAGACTAGCAGATGTAGGGGAAGTAGGTGTACCGGTCTACCCACATGTAAGGTGCTAGCGCTTCTGAAAGACTGTGTCTCAGTCATCCGTCTTCTCAAACACCCTGTAGTGCGAGAAACCAAACGGAGGCGATCGAGTCTTGTGGGGAAAAGTGCGCAAACCTCTGCAGAGTGTACAAACTAATCATGATTAGCCGTGTCCCCGGTTATGGACAACTTGAGTATCTAGTACTTGAATATCATGTGAATCTCATCATGTTACTTTAAATGAATATTGTTGGGTTTAATGATGTTACTTAATTGGGATTGAGAATGCTGTCAACCATTCTCAATGTTCAACAACCACCATGATAGTTAAATAAAATGTATTCCTTTGCAGTAGGGAAAAATTGGCTTTACGCAAAATCTTATAACCATAGAGCTTTTCCACCAGCCATATATGCATGTAGTGATAGTCTTTATTCATCATTCTCTATGGTGTGAATTTGCCAGTACATTCAATGTACTGACCCGTTTCGGGCTGCAACGTCTCATGTTGCAGGATTATCTTACGACGAGTAAGTGATACGTTAGGGTTACGATTTCTACACTCAACTTTGTCGTTGGTGTTGATGGGAATCCACAACCTTGTTGCTTCCGCTATATGGATTGAGGTAATAGTATTTACGTTACTTTATACATGTGATTTACCTCTGTTATAAATCCTTCGAGTATTGTGTGTGTCAGCATACCGATCCAGGGATGACACTTAAGCACAGAGACTTGACCCATTCGGGTCGGGTCGCTACAAGATGGTATCAGAGCACATGTTGACTGTAGGACGTGACCCTAGAAACTGGCAAGCCCATAGCAAAGATTTTTCTCTACAACTTTCCCTTTCAAAATGATCTTTTACCTCTCTTCTCTTCTGAGCTTATTCAAAAATTCCCTTTAGTGAGACCATACCCCTTCCCCCTTTTGACCACACGAAGATTCGACTGATGAGACCAGCCCAAGAAGTACGAGATATCGGACAACTAAGGCCACTTCGGAATGAAGAGTATTTTCCGTGCATCTGAATAATGGAAACTACAACGGTTGAAGGCCGAAGACAAGTAGAATTGGAAGGCTCTGAAGAATTCACAGATTTGTATGACCTAGGAAGGCTACCCTCATGAAATTTGGCAGACTATGGAAGTTGTCAATACCCGAGATCAAGGTGTATTGGAGAAAGACCAAAACATGGAGAGTTGAGAACTCAAAGTTTTGTCAAGAAAACCCTAAGGCAGGAGATATCAACTGGTAAGATAGCTCATGGCAATGACAAGGGCAGAAACACGATTATCCGTGATGTCATCACCATTGATACTGTGGTCACCGAGCTGAGCTAAGCATGCATATGCATGGAAGGATTAAATGGTAGAAGGCTGATGGAGCACCTATCAGCAAGATGAAGTTTTAACCTTAGCCGGTGTAACACCAGGATCTGGAGTAGTACATCAAGAAGTTTAAAATGGAGCTCCATGAAGCCGTATTAGACAAGGAAGCAATTCGTGGAGAACTCAGAAACCAAAAGCTGAAAGTAGCCAAGCTGGAGGAGTTACAACCTCGAGATACCGGAGATTTATCAGGAACTTAAGGACAGTATGACCATGGTTCATGCCAAGGATGTTGAAACCTAGAAGTTTGAAATACAACTCCAGAGTATTAAAGGATGTCACGAGAGATTTCACGTCAACAGAGATGATCTGGCAAAAGAACTTGAGAAGACAAGCATGATTGGAAGAAGCCATCGGAGGCATGAACAAGACTTGAAGAGTTTGGCGACGTTGACCTTTAGAAGACCAAACCCTGTTATATACCTACGTTAGATGCGACGTTTGTGAGCTGTCATTTGTTTGATGTTTTTCGACAGCCCCAACAAAAATCTGTCTTTTCAAAACTTTTGTTTGTATTGTGTGTATTCCTCTCCCTCTCTCTTATCTTACCCCAAACCCACATGGACCCAATAGCGGATGAATGGAGATGAGCTTGTATTTTCTGGACCGATGGGTCAGTTGGAGACAGATCGATGGATTCGGAACATGGAGGATCATATGGAGAACAACCCTATAGTCGGAAAGGATATGGCCCAGCATGCTCTTCAATGCTTTGAAAGAGGTGCTGCTACTTGGTGGAGGATGTACCAAACCATGAATGGATGGCAAGGAGTAACCACTTGGAGAGAATTAAAGTTGACTCTACAAAGATATCACCTTGTGTCCCAGAAGTTGAAGCCTTATGGAAAGGATATGAAGAAACCTGGTGCATGCAAGATTTGTGGAGAAATGGGACACACCCATAAAGAACACAAGGATGAATGCCCTAATTGCGAAGGAAGTCACCCAGTTGAAGAATGCCCAATTAGGAAGATTACTTGTTTCTTGTGTGAAGGGACTACCCACTACCCTGCTCAGTGTCACATTTACCCCATGGTACAACGAACCATCCAGCAGGGGAACGAAGTAATGAAAGGAGCCCTCATGGAAATTTTAGAAGAACCCGTGATGAAGGAAGATGTGGAGGACACACCTAAAGAAGACCCGAGTAAACCCTGCACTAAGTCTTGCTATTCATGTGGAGAAGAAGGACACATCTCCCAAAATTGTTCGCATGGGGATCTAGTAGAATTCCCGACAGAGGAAGTAGAGTATGACCCACAGGAAATAGAAGCCCTAATTGGAATGGAAAGGTCCAGGAAGAGAAGGAGATTGGATTCCAGGAGGGACCCGAGTCATATTACCTGTTATAGGTGCAAGGAGTCAGGGCACTACCTCAACAGTTGCCCAAAAAGGAAACCTCGATACTTGTCAGAAGTAATATGTTTTAGTTGTAATGGAGCAGGGCACTTCGCTAGAGATTGTCCGAAGGAGAAGGAGACTTGTGATAAATAGTTGAGTTTGTAACAGAAGAAATATAGTCGTAGTAGTGAGAACATTTTCTTTTATATTGAGGTGTTGAGTTGAGACTTGTAATGGAAAAGCAAGAGATTGTAATCATTGGAGAATGAATAAAGTTAGCATCGTTGGTACTGATATGGATTTTATGAGTTGTTACTCTATGAAGAAGAATTTTGGCCATTCTAAGGATATGAGAAATATGGTCTATGGAAGATTTGTGCATTTTAATGGTGGTAGTACCCTGTAAAGAACCCTTGACTCTTGGAAAAGATAAGGATACTCCACTGAGTGGATTTCGGACAAAATGAATACGAGTTTTGTCTCGATATGTGTGATGCCCCAAGAGTATGTGGGATGAAGTTGGAGACCGACAGTTGTTTGGACCAAAAGTGATCAAGGAGTCAGAAGAGAATGTTAAGTTGATTCGAGATAGACTGGAGGTAGCTCAGTCCAGGCAGAAGAGTTATGCAGACTCAAAAACTCAAGGGGGTAGTATGTGAAATTGGAGACAAGCATGTCTTTGTGTGTCTCCTCTGCGAGGAGTTAAACGAATTGGAGTTAAGGTAAAAGTTAGCCCTGAGATTTGTAGGACCATACCGAGTTTTGGAGCGTATGAGAGAAGTGGCCTACAAGTTTGAGTTACCCGAAGGACTGTCAGGAGTTCAAGATGTGTTTCACATTTCCCAGTTGAAGAAGTGCCATGCAGAGATGGCCAATATTCCCTTGTAAGGACGCTTGACCGCGGAAAGGATAATGATGTTCCACGACGTAGAATATGGACTTCATAAGTATAAGTTTTTATCTCGGTATGAGGGATATCCCACGAGGATGAAGAGATGAATTACTATTGGATATAGAGGAGGTATGATGTCGGAAATATGGATCAATTGAAACTCCATGATGAGTCTGAGTAATCATGTCCTAGCTTGGTGCAAATAGAAGGAAGGAAGATAATACAATTGGATGGATTCTAAGAATACTAGGAAGTTGGAAGTTGGAATAATGATCAGTTGCCCAATGATAAGTTCAAGGACTACAAGTGATGAGATGTGCCATAACCCCGGGCTCCAGAACCTGCCAAGAAGCAAGCACATTCTTGCTGAAGTAAAAACCCTGGAAGTGGATATACCTTTGTCGACAGACAATTTTATAGGAGTAACGCAAAACCTGAGAGTTGTGAAGGAACGATAGATGGTTGTTTGGCTTGCAGAATCTATGGATTTATCCGAACTTGGTTCGTCGACAAGAGAAATTCTGCAATGCTTGTGAGGATGACCGAGTGTTAGAATGCGAGATTCACTAAAGCATATACAGGGTAATGATTTGGGTGCGGGATGGATTGATCACCATACCGACTTACTCTTATTATTCGCCTTGCTATATGGGATGGTAAATCTGAGTGACTTACCTATAGTGGAGAGACGACGATCAAAACCTTGTTTAAACCTTAAAATGGTATAAGAATTTTTCCCTTGTACAATGCAGCTTTGCCAACCGTAGGTTATACGGTGAGGATCAACCCAGACCCATTTCCTGCAGGAGAAACCATAAATTGTTGACCACCATGAGATATCGATAGTTGTTTAGTTTTGGCGCCCGACCCGTCAGCTAAGAAGACCCAATCTCGGAATAACCTTACCAAGAGGAAAGGATGGAAGAATTGAGGAAAAGGTTATGCCACTACCGGAAGAGCCAGAGAAGGAATTTTCCGAGGATTTGAGAAGACCGACACTGTTAACAATATGGATGAAGTATATGAGTTTCGATGGAGCTGTAACCATGCTTCTAAGGGTGGTAGCACCCCAGACCCCGGAGACGATTGATGGATTTATTAGGAGACCCCAACCCTAACCTATTTCTTTCTAGCCTCTCCGAATCTCGAGGACGAGATTCATTTTAAGGGTGGTAGGTTTGTAACATCCCAAATTTTCAATTTGGAATGTTATACATTAGATCATCATGCATATCTTATTTTCTTGCATTTTGGTCGATCCTAGAAATTTCACGCAACTCAAGGACCTTCGGAGAGAGTTGGAGATTTTGTTATTTTCATATTTGAGAGTTTTCTCGAATTCGAAAAGAGGATCATTTGATTTATTTATTTCATCTTCAATTATTTTTCTGATATCAAAATATGAGAGAGGGAATAATATGACTTTCCCAAAATATAGGAAAAATGAAGATTTAATAAATAGATCAAATTTCGTTTTCCGGTGTTTGTTTGTTTTTCTTGGATAGGGAAAAATGCGCGTTTTCAAAAATTGCATTTTAGGTCCATAGAAAAGTTCATTTTGTTCGACTCATTTTTAGGAGTCGGGGAAAATTTACTTTAGATTTTTCGGAGTTCGTTTAGATAGTTTTTCTTTTGTTTTCTGCGCGCGAAAAAACAGTTAAAAAAGAGCCTCCCGCCAGGCCAGCCGGGCCAAAGGCCCGGCCATCCGGCCACCGCCCCAGCCTCCCTGCGCGCGTGCGCCAGCGCCAGGCGCCAGGCGCCAGGCCGCCGCCTCGCCTCTTAGCCGAGTCCCTCTAGGACTCTAGGCTAGCCCTTTTTCCTTTGTTTCGTTTTTCCTTTTCCTACTCTATTTCTTGTCCCCTACCCCAAGTAATCCCCACCCCTCACCTATATAAATACCAACACCCCCCCCTCCAAAACATCAAATCAAACCCCAAGCCCCACACCACCCCGCGCCTCCCCAAGCC
>NC_041384.1:538466638-538479008 GCF_002162155.2 Triticum dicoccoides | reverse complement strand
CGCCGCCCTAGCACGCCGCCGTCGCCACCGTTCGCCCCGCCTCGCCGGAGGTAGCCCCGCACCTCTCTTTTTCTTCCCCCGCGGTTCGGTTCTTTTAAAAGAAACCGTTCCGGTTTTCTTTTCCGGTTTTTCTCCCCGATTCTTCGTTTCGGTTTCTTTTCCGAAACCCTAGATCGGTTTTCCGTTTTCTTTTTCAGTTTCTTTTCCGAAAAACCTAGATCGGTTTTCGCTCTTCTTTCGGACCGTTTGTCTCAACGAACGTGATCACCGATTATTCCCGGTTAACGACGCCCGTTCGTTTAACCGCTCGTCTCTTTCTTTTCGTTGGATTTATTCCGCGATCACGATCTCAGATCCAATCTTCGTTCTAGTTTATCTTCTCGCCCGTTTACCGTAATCAGGTGATTCAAGCGCCTGGAGTTTCATCTCGAAACCGCCGTTTCGTCTAATCAACTTGAACAAGTTTTTGCTATGGTAAAATTTGACCTAGTTTCAACTTGCTAGAACCGAGTTGTTTTCTTCCGCCATTTGTTTTCCGTCGTTTGTTCGGTTCTTTGCAACCGGAGTTCTTAAGTTTAACTTTCTGGTTCGTCCTCTCATTCAAGTTTTACTTGTGCTTTAGATGAGTACTTATTGTGTGGTTACTATTGTTTGCTTACGATAGATTGACCTGAGTGTGACGAGTAGATCTATCAAGAGTTTTAAGTACGAATCATCTTCATCTACCTTGCAGGCAAGTTCACACTTTGATCATACCTTTTCTACAACCCATGTTTTATTGCATTAGATCAATCCTCACACATTGCATGATTAGGATCTAATTAAATTGTGGGATGGGAAGTAGATGAGGTAGTACCTATTACCTGTATTATTATGAAACCTTTGGGAGCTACTTCTACGTTTGCTTATTATGCCATGCTATGCTAGTAGACGTGGATGGGGTGAGTGATATCCATGACAAATGTGAGTTGATAATTTTTAATGGTTTATCTAAGGTGGCCACTTAAACACACATCTGGGTGGATTGAGGCACCTGATGTCTATCAGGACTTGCCTGTTTTATTTTGGACCGCCACCCAGGCTCAAAGGGATCATAAGATCTTTCATGCTAGAAACTTACGTGTGCAGCCACAAGCCATTATGGGCTCTGGCATAGTTGACTAAGTCATGCGAACTCTTACGTGTAGACTAGCAGATGTAGGGGAAGTAGGTGTACCGGTCTACCCACATGTAAGGTGCTAGCGCTTCTGAAAGACTGTGTCTCAGTCATCCGTCTTCTCAAACACCCTGTAGTGCGAGAAACCAAACGGAGGCGATCGAGTCTTGTGGGGAAAGTGCGCAAACCTCTGCAGAGTGTACAAACTAATCATGATTAGCCGTGTCCCCGGTTATGGACAACTTGAGTATCTAGTACTTGAATATCATGTGAATCTCATCACGTTACTTTAAATGAATATTGTTGGGTTTAATGATGTTACTTAATTGGGATTGAGAATGCTGTCAACCATTCTCAATGTTCAACAACCACCATGATAGTTAAATAAAATTTATTCCTTTGCAGTAGGGAAAAATTGGCTTTACGCAAAACCTTATAACCATAGAGCTTTTCCACCAGCCATATATGCATGTAGTGATAGTCTTTATTCATCATTCTCTATGGTGTGAATTTGCCAGTACATTCAATGTACTGACCTGTTTCGGGCTGCAACTTCTCATGTTGCAGGATTATCTTACGACGAGTAAGTGATACGTTAGGGTTACGATTTCTACACTCAACTTTGCCGTTGGTGTTGATGGGAATCCACAACCTTGTTGTTTCCGCTATATGGATTGAGGTAATAGTATTTACGTTACTTTATACATGTGATTTACCTCTGTTATAAATCCTTCGAGTACTGTGTGTGTCAGCATACCGATCCAGGGATGACACTTAAGCACAGAAACTTGACCCATTCGGGTCGGGTCGCTACAATAGCGGAGAACAAACGAAGAGATTATGGTAGGGTACGAAACCACCTCAAAGTTATCCTTTCTGATCGATCTATTCAAGAGTCTGTAGTAAAATAACACGAAGCTATTCTTTCCGTTCAATCTATCATAGAGTTCGTACTAGAATAACACCTTAAGACACAAATCAACCAAAACCCTAATGTCACCTAGATACTCCAATGTCACCTCAAGTATCCGTGGGTATGATTATACGATATGCATCACACAATCTCAGATTCATCTATTCAACCAACACAAATAACTTCAAAGAGTGCCCCAAAGTTTCTACCGGAGAGTCAAGACGAAAACGTGTGCCAACCCCTATTCATAGGTTCATGGGCGAAACCCACAAGTTGATAACCAAAACATACATCAAGTGGATCAATAGAATACCCCATTGTCACTACGGGTATCCCATGCAAGACATACATCAAGTGTTCTCAAATCCTTAAAGACTCAATCCGATAAGATAACTTCAAAGGGAAAACTCAATCCATTACAAGAGAGTAGAGGGGGAGAAACATCATAAGATCCAACTATAATAGCAAAGCTCGCGATACATCAAGATCGTACCACCTCAAGAACACGAGAGAGAGAGAGAGAGATCAAACACATAGCTATTGGTACATACCCTCAGCCCCGAGGGAGAACTAGTCCCTCCTCGTCATGGAGAGCACCGGGATGATCAAGATGGCCACCGGAGAGGGATTCCCCCCTCCGGCAGGGTGCCGGAACGGGTCTAGATTGGTTTTCGGTGGCTACGGAGGCTTCTAGCAGCGGAACTCCCGATCTATTGTGCTCTCCAAAGTTTTTAGGGTATATGGATATATATAGGAGGAAGAAGTACGTCAGTGGATCTCCGGGCTGTCCACGAGGTAGGGGGCGCGCCCAGGGGGTGGGGGCGCCGATACCCTCGTGGGCAGCCCGGGACTCTTCTGGTCCATCTCTGATACTCTGTGGGCTTCTTCTGGTCCAAAAATAAGTTCTGTGAAGTTTCAGGTCAATTGGACTCTAGTTGATTTTCCTTTTCTGTGATACTCTAAAACAAGGAAAAAACAGAAAGTGGCACTAGGTTCTAGGTTAATAGGTTAGTCCCAAAAATAATATAGAAGTGTAAAATAAAGCTCATAAACATCCAAAACAGATAATATAATAGCATGGAACAATCAAAAATTATAGATACGTTGGAGACGTAGCATAAAGCAGCATAAGTATTTCCCTCAGCTTTTGAGAACCAAGGTATCAATCCAGTAGGAGACCATGTGCGAGTCACCTCGTACCTACACAAACAAATAAGAACCTCGCAACCAACATGATAAAGGGGTTGTCAATCCCTTCACGGGCACTTGCAAGAGTGAGATCTGATAGAGATAATAATAATAAGATAAATATTTTTGGTATTTTTATGATATAGATTGAAAGTAAAAATTATAAAATAAAATAGATTGGAAACTTATATGATGGAAAATAGACTCGGGGGCCGTAGGTTTCACTAGTGGCTTCTCTCAAGATAGCATAAGTATTACGGTGGGTAAACAAATTACTGTTGAGCAATTGATAGAAAAGCGAATAATTATGAGAATATCTAGGCATGATCATGTATATAGGCATCACGTCCGCGGCAAGTAGACCGAAACGACTTTGCATCTACTACTATTACTCCACACATCGACCGCTATCCAACATGCATCTAGAGTATTGAGTTCATAAGAACAGAGTAATGCCTTAAGCAAGATGACATGATGTAGAGGGATAAACTCATGCAATACGATATAAACCCCATATTTTTATCCTCGATGGCAACAATACAATACGTGCCGTTTCCCTACTGTCACTGGGAACGAGCACCGTAAGATTGAACCCAAAGCTAAGCACTTCTCCCATTACAAGAAAGATCAATCTAGTAGGCCAAACCAAACTGATAATTTGAAGAGACTTGCAAAGATAAACCAATCATACATAAAAGAATTCAGAGAAGAATCAAATATTGTTCATAGATAATCTGGATCATAAACCCACAATTCATCGGATCTCGACAAACACACCGCAAAAGAAGATTGCATCGAATAGATCTCCAAAAGAATCGAGGAGAACTTTGTATTGAGATCCAAAGAGAGAGAAGAAGCCATCTAGCTACTAGCTATGGACCCGAAGGTCTGAAGTAAACTACTCACACATCATCGGAGAGGCCATGGAGTTGATGTAGAGGCCCTCCGTGATCAATGCCCCCTCCGGCGGAGCTCCGGAAAAGGCCCCAAGATGGGATCTCTCGGGTACAGAAGGTTGCGGCGGTGGAATTAGGTTTTCGTGGTGCTCCTTGATGTTTGCGGGGTACGTGGACTTATATTGGAGGAAGAAGTAGGTCGGCGGAGCAACGAGGGGCCACGAGGGTGGAGGGCGCGCCCAGGGGGGTAGGCACCCCCTGCCTCGTGGCCTCCTTGATTGTTTCTTGACGCCCACTCCAAGGCTCATGGATCACATTTGTTGAGAAAATCACGTTCCTGAAGGTTTCATTCCGTTTGGACTTCGTTCGATATTCCTTTTCTGCGAAACACTGAAATAGGCAAAAAACAACAATTTGGGTTGGGCCTCCGGTTAATAGGTTAGTCCCAAAAATGATATAAAAGTGTAAAATAAAGCCCATTAACATCCAAAACAGATAATATAATAGCATGGAGCAATAAAAAATTATTGATATGTTGGAGACGTATCAAGCATCCCCAAGCTTAATTCTTGCTCGTCCTCGAGTAGGTAAATGATAAAAAAGAATTTTTGATGTGGAATGCTTTCTAACATATTTCTCAATGTAATTTTCTTTACTGTGGCATGAATGTTCAGATCCCAAAGATTCAAGATAAAAGTTTAATGTTGATATAAAAATAATAATACTTCAAGTATACTAACTAAGCAATCATGTCTTCTCAAAATAACATGGCCAAAGAAAGTTATCCCTGCAAAATTATATAGTCTCGCTATGCTCTAGCTTCACCACACAAAATATTTAAATCATGCACAACCCCGATGACAAGCCAAGCAATTGTTTCTTTTGATGTTCTCAAAAAATTTCAATCTTCACGCAATATATGAGCGTGAGCCATGGATATAGCACTATATGTGGAATAGAATGGTGGTTGTGGAGAAGACAAAAAGGAGAAGACAGTCTCACATCAACTAGGCGTATCAACGGGCTATGGAGATGCCCATCAATAGATATCAACGTGAGTGAGTAGGGATTGCCATGCAACGGATGCACTGGAGCTATAAGTGTATGAAAGCTCAACAAAAGAACTAACTGGGTGTGCATCCAACTTGCTTTCTCATGAAGACCTGGGGCAATTTTGAGGAAGCCCATCATTGGAATATACAAGCCAAGTTCTATAATGTAAAATTCCCACTAGTAAATAAAAGTGATAACATAGGAGACTCTCTATCATGAAGATCATGGTGCTACTTTGAAGCACAAGTGTGGAATAAGGATAGTAACATTGTCCCTTCTCTCTTTTTCTCTCATTCTTTTATTTGGGCCTTTTTTGGCCTCTTTTCTTTTTTTCTCTTTTTTTTATTTTTCGCCCGGAGTCTCATCCTGACTTGTGGGGGAATCATAGTCTCCATCATCCTTTCCTCACTGGGACAATGCTCTAATAATGATGATCATCACACTTTAATTTACTTACAACTCAAGAATTACAACTCAATACTTAGAAAAAAATATGACTCTATGTGAATTCCTCCGGCGGTGTACCGAGATGTGCAATGATGCATGAGTGACATGTATGAAGAATTATGAACGGTGGCTTTGCCACAAATACGATGTCAACTACATGATCATGCAACCAATATGACAATGATGAAGCGTGTCATAATAATAGAACAGTGGAAAGTTGCATGGCAATATATCTCGGAATGGCTATGGAAATGCCATAATAGGTAGGTATGGTGGCTGTTTTGAGGAAGGTAAGTGGTGGGTTTATGGTACCGGCGAAAGTTGCGCGATACTAGAGAGGCTAGCAATGGTGGAAGGGTGAGAGTTCGTATAATCCATGGACTCAACATTAGTCATAAAGAACTCACATACTTATTGCGAAAATCTATTAGTTATCGAAACAAAGTATTACGCGCATGCTCCTAGGGGGATAGATTGGTAGGAAAAGACCATCGCTCGTCCCCGACCGCCACTCATAAGGAAGACAATAAATAAATAAATCATGCTCCGACTTCATCACATAACGGTTCACCATATGTGCATGCTACGGGAATCACAAACTTCAACACAAGTATTTCTCAAATTCACAACTACTCAACTAGCATGACTCTAATATCACCATCTCCATATCTCAAAAGAATTATCAAGTATCAAACTTCTCATAGTATTCAATGCACTTCTATGAAAGTTTTTATTTTATTCCTAAAAGAAAATTTCCATGTTGTTATAAAGGACTCTCAAAATAATATAAGTGAAGCATGAGAGATCAATTATTTTTATAAAATAAAACCACCGCCGTGCTCTAAAAGATATAAGTGAAGCACTAGAGCAAAAACTATATGGCTCAAAAGATATAAGTGAAGCACATAGAGTATTCTAATAAATTTCAAATCATGTGAGTCTCTCTCAAAGGGTGTGTAAATCAAGGATTATTGTGGTAAACTAAAAATCAAAGACTCAAATCATACAAGACGCTCCAAGCAAAACACATATCATGTGGTGAATAAACATATAGCTCCAAGTAAAGTTACCGATAGACGAAGACGAAAGAGGGGATGCCTTCCGGGGCATCCCCAAGATTAGGCTTTTTGGTGTCCTTGAATTTTACCTTGGGGTGACATGGGAATACCCAAGCATAGGCTCTTGCCATTCCTTGTTCCATAATCCATCAAATCTTTACCCAAAACTTGAAAACTTCACAGCACAAAACTCAAAATAGAAAATCGAAAATCTCGTGAGCTCCGTTAGCGAAAGAAAACAAAACACCACTTCAAGCTACTGTAATTAACTCATTCTTGATTTATATTGGTGTTAAACCTACTGTATTCCAACTTCTCTATGGTTTATAAACTCTTTTACTAGCCATAGATTCATCAAAATAAACAAACAACACACGAAAAACAGAATCTGTAAAAGCAGAACAGTCTGTAGTAATCTGTAGCTAATGCAAACTTCTGGAACCCCAAAAATTCTAAAATAAATTGCTGGACGTGAGGAATTTATCTATTAATCATATGAAAAAATAATTAACTAAATAGCACTTTCCAAATAAAAATGGCAGCAATTCTCGTGAGCGCTAAAGTTTCTGTTTTTTACAGCAAGATCAAAAAGACTTTCCCCAAGTCTTCCCAACGGTTCTACTTGGCACAAACACTAATTAAACACAAAATCACAACAAAAGCAGAGGATAGATAAATTTTTCATTACTAAACAGGAGAAAAAATCAAGGAATAAAAATAAAATTGGATTTCCTCCCAACAAGCGCTATCGTTTAACGCCCCTAGCTAGGCATAAAAGCAAGGATAGATCTAGGTATTGCCATCTTTGGTAGGCAATCCATAAGTGGATCTCATAATAGATTCATATGGTAATTTAACTTTATTTCTAGGGAAGTGTTACATGCCTTTCTTTAATGGAAATTGGAATTTAATATTCCCTTCCTTCACATCAATAATTGCACCAATCGTTCTAAGGAAAGGTCTACCAAGAATAATAGGACATGAAGGATTGCAATCTATATCAAGAACGATGAAATATACGGGCACATAATTCCTATTTGAAACAATAAGAACATCATTAATTCTTCCCATAGGTTTCTTAATGGTGGAATCCGCAAGATGCAAGTTTAAAGAACAATCATCAAAATCACGGAAACCTAGCAAATCACACAAAGTTTTTGGAATCGTGGAGACACTAGCACCCAAATCACACAAAGCATAACACTCATGATCTTTAATTTTAATTTTTATTGTAGGTTCCCACTCATCATAAAGATTTCTAGGGATAGAAACTTCGAACTCGAGTTTTTCTTCATAAGATTGCATCAAAGCATCAACGATATGTTTAGTAAAAGCTTTATTTTGACTAAAGTATGAGGAGAATTTAGCACGGATTGCAACAAGGAGATACAATCTATCAAAGAGCAATTATCATAATTAAATTCCTTGAAATCCAAGATAGTGGGTTCATTGTTATTTAAAGTTTTAACCTCTTCAATCCCACTTTTAACAATTTTTGCATCAAGATCTAAAAACTCCGGATCATTGGAACGCCTTTTAACTAAAGTTGACTCATCTCTAGTCCCATCATTATCAAGATTCATATTGCAAAACAAAGATTTAATAGTGGACACATCAATCACTTTTAGATCTTCATCCTTATTATCATGAAAACTAGAAGAACACGCTTTCACAAAGCAATCTTTCTTGGCATGCATCCTAGCGGTTCTTTCCTTGCACTCATCAATGGAAATTCTCATGGCTTTGAGAGACTCATTGATATAATTCTTAGGTTGAATAGATCTAAGTTTCGAAGAATCAACATCAAGAGAAATTCTATCCACGTTCCTAGCCAACTCATCGATCTTAAGCAATTTTTCTTCAATCAAAGCATTGAAACTCTTTTGTGAAGTAATAAATTCTTTAATACTAGATTCAAAATCAGAGGGCAACTTATTATAATTTCCATAAGAATCGTTGTAGGAATTACCATAATTATTAGAGGAATTACTAGGAAATGGCCTAGGATTAAAATTACCTTTATACGCGTTATTACCAAAATTGTTCCTACCAACAAAATTCACATCCATAGATTCATTATTATTCTCAATCAAAATAATGTAGCGACCTGACCTCAAACGGTCAAGTCTCTGTGCTTCAGTGTCATCCCTGGATCGGTAATACTGACACACACAGTACTCAAAGGATATATAACAGAGTAGCAATCACACACTTAATACATTGATGTCTCCAAAAGGGAACTTATTACAATAAATATGGCTTAAGGCCATCAAAATACGATAACAGTGGAAGGCTTGGAAGATAAAGTGAGTCCATCAACTCCAACGGCATAGCTGAGCTGCACGACAACGACCTAGCGAACCTTACTCCTCGTCTGAAAAGTCTGCAACGTGATATGTTGCAGCCCGGAAACGTGATATGTTGCAACCGATCTAAACGAGCATAGCATGGCAATATAAGCAACGTAGGGGTAACTCCCGAGGGTTTGATAATAAAACAGGTAATAGGTTCTACCTTATCATCTACTTCCCAAACCCACAAGTTAATCACATCCTAATCATGCAGTGTTTGAGGTTTGGAACTAATGCATAAAAACTAGGTAATAAAGGGTATGATCAAAGTGTTACTTGCCTTGCTGATGATCCGTGAAACCTAGAGACTAGTAATAGCACGCTTCGCACTCCGGTTGTTCTATCACAAACAAACAATAGCATACATAAGCAATCAAGCAAAGATGCACGGGTAAAACTCAAATAAGAAGAACTAACCAGAAAGTTCAACTTAAGAACTCCGGTTTGCAAAAAGAATCGAATCAAACGGAGCAACGATACACAAACTGCGAAAGAAACAAGGTCCGATTACTAATCTGGACTAAAGTCAAATTTTACAGTACCAAAATCTTGTTCAAGTTGGTTAAACGGAAAGAGGGCTTCGAGACGAAGATCTAGGCGCTTGAATCGTCTCATTCTGATAAACGAGTGAAAAGATAAACTAAAACGAAAATCAGATCAGAAATCGCGGTCGAAAATAATCGCGAAAAATCTGAGAAAAGAAAAACTGACGAACAGGCTAATGAACGAACGTTCATTATCTGCGACTAAAGGGCGAAAACCCTTCCTTAAAACGAACATACGAACGAACGTCCGCTGTTTAACCGAATCGGAAACTTCTCTAATTCGTCTCATGGTGATGTGGGCTGCCATACTCTTTTCTAGACTCCGGGTGGGTGCATCAAAAGAAAACTCTATGGGCTTATTGACTGGCGTGAATGTCATTCCTAGAACTTGAACTTGAATCATCCATCGCTCCTCTTCTGGTAAAGTGGCGTTGTAAGTCCCGGTGAAGCTTGGTATTCCAATGTTTAGGTACTTAGTGACTTCCTTCAAGTGTCGTCCAAAAGGTGCTTCTTCATCTGGTTGTGCAAACTTGTTCCTTGCGTCCGCCATCCTAAAGAGTAGAAAATGGAGAGGAGTTAGAAATGAGAAGAGAGTAGTGCTCTAGGGCTTTAGCTTAGTGGTCATGTCCTACACTCAACCTGGCTCTGATACCATCTTTGTAGCGACCCAACCTCAAACGGTCAAGTCTCTGTGCTTTAGTGTCATCCCTGGATCGGTAATGCTGACACACATAGTACTCGAAGGATTTATAACAGAGTAGCAATCACACACTTAATACATCAATGTCTCCAAAAGAGAACTTATTACAATAAATATGGCTTAAGGCCATCTAAATACGATAACAGCGAAAGGCTTGGAAGATAAAGTGAGTCCATCAACTCCAACGGCATAGATGAGCTGCACGGCAACGACCTAGGGAACCTTACTCCTCGTCTGACAAGTCTGCAACGTGATATGTTGCAGCCCGAAAACGGGCCAGCACATGGAATATGCCGGCAATGTAACACAGTAGAGCAATGAACAGAAATAATGCTAACACTATATGCATATTTGGCTGGTGGAGGCTGTATGGTTATAAGGTTTTTGCGAAAAGCTAATTTTTTCCTACAACAAAGGAATAAGTTTTATTTTAACTATCATGGTAGTTGAAACATCATTGAGAAGGTTCCTCCAACTCAATCCCAATTAAAGTAGTTCATTAACCCAAAAAATTAATTTAGAGTGATGGGATACCATAGGATAATCCAAGTACTAGATACTCAAGATGTCCATAACCGGGGACACGGCTAACCATAATTAGATTGTACACTATGCAGAGGTTTGTGCACTTTTCCCCACAAGACTCGATCTCCTCCGTTGGATTTCTCGCACTTCATGATGTTTGAGAAACGGATGACCGAGACACAGTCTTTCAGAAGCATTCACTCTTTTCTCTGGGTGGACAGTTACACCTACTTTCCCTCTACATCTGCTAGCCCACCACTGAAAGAGGTCACACAACTTACTCATACTATGCCAGAGCCCATAATGGCTTGTGGCTGCACACGGAAGTTTCTAGCATGAATAATCTTAAGATCCCTTTGAGCCTGGGTGGCGGACCGTAGGATGATCACACGGGTACTCCGGGATATCCTAGGACAACACTGGATTCTCCAGGTGCCCAAACAAGCAATCCACCCAGATGTGTATTAAAGTTGCCACCTTAAGTTGAACCATCAATTAAAAATCTCACATCTGTCATGGATACACTCAAACCCAATCCATGTCTACGAGCATAGCATGGCAATATAAGCAACGTAGGGGTAACTCCCGAGGGTTTGATAATAAAACAGGTAATAGGTTCTACCTCATCTTCTACTTCCCGAACCCACAAGTTAATCACATCCTAATCATGCAGTGTTTGAGGTTTGGAACTAATGCATAAAAATTGGGTAATAAAGGGTATGATCAAAGTGTTACTTGCCTTGCTGATGATCCGTGAAACCTAGAGACTAGTAATAGCACGCTTTGCACTCCGGTTGTTCTATCGCAAACAAACAATATCATACATAAGCAATCTGTAACATCCCAAATTTTTAATTTGGAATTTTATACATAGTCATCCATGCATATCATATTTCATTTGCTTTTCGTCTCGCGATCCTCGAAAATCCTAAGCAACTCAAGGACCCTCGGAGACAGTTGAGGATTTCCCTGTTTTCATATTTGATTTTTATCAAATATTGAAACGAGGATTTTTGAGTTTAATTATTTTTCTCTCTGGAAAATATTTCACATTAAAATAAATGAGAGGAGATAATATGACTTCTCCAAAATAATTGAAATATTCGAGGAAAAAAGTTAAAATCATTTATTTGATTTTATTTGACTTTATTCAGATTTTATTTGCATTAGAAAAATTGCACGCTTTCAAAATTGCATTTTAGGGCCAAGAAAATGTTCATCCCGTTCTAAATATTTTATTTAGACGGTGAAAATTTGTTTTGGCATTTTTAGATTTTTATTTATTTTTCTAGGATTTTATTTCGGTCGGCGAAAAAAAAAGTTCCCGCGCCCGACTCGGCCTAAGGCCCAGCCGAGCCAGGTCGGCCCGCCGGCGCCACCGCCTCCCTCGCCCGCGCCGCCGTGCCTGGTACGGACGCCGAGGAGAGTCCGGCTCGGACTACTCCTAGGGCGCCCCCTCGCCCAAGCAAGCCACCGCCCCCCCTTTAAAGCCCGCCACCGAGCCCACCACCACCACCACAGCCGCCCGCGCCGCCTGT
>NC_041384.1:538458465-538466033 GCF_002162155.2 Triticum dicoccoides | reverse complement strand
GCCGCCTGTCGTCGCCGCCGCAACCGCCCACGCCATCCGCCGCCGCCCCGCCGCCACCCTCGCCTCGCCGGAGCCCCGCCGGAGGTAGCCGCCGGATCCGCTGCCGGTTTTTCTTTCTAAAACCGTTCGTTTTTTTAGAAAACCCTAGATTCATTTTTTCGGATCACCGGTTTTTCTCGGTTCTTCTAGTCAGCGGACGTTCGTCCGTACGTTCGTTTTAACGAACGGATTTCGCCCGTTAGTTATAGCTAACGAATGCTCGTTCGTTAGTCTATTCGTCAGATTTCTTTTATCGGATTTATTCTGTGAGTTTTTCTCGTTCGCGATTTCTGATCCGATCTTAGTTTCTGTTTATCTTTTCGCTCGTTAGTCGGAATCAGGCGATTCAAGCGCCTAGATCTTTGTGTGGAAACCCTCTTTCCGTTTAACCAACTCAAATAAGTTTTTGCTACTGTAAAATTTGACCTAGGTTCAGATTAGTAAACGAAGCTTCTCTTTTTCTCTGTTTGAGTTTCGTTGCCCCGTTTGATTTGATTCTTTTTGCGAACCGGAGTTCTTAAGTTGAACCTTCTAGTCAATCTCTGTTATTTGAGTTTTGCTTGCGTATCTCTTGCTTGTTGCTTATGTATCTTATTGTTTGTTTGTGATAGAACACCCGGAGTGCGAAGCGTGCTACTACGAGTCCCTAGGTTTCGCAGACCGTCAGCAAAGCAAGTAACACTTTGATCATATCCCTTTTATCACCCAGTTTTATGCATTAGTTCCAATCCTCACACATTGCATGATTAGGATGTCATTAACATGTGGGTTGGGAAGTAGTTGTTGAGGTAGAACCTATTACCCTGTTACATTCAAACCCTGGGAGTTACTTCTATGCTGCTTATATTACTATGCTATGCTATGCTGGTAGACGTGGTTTGGGTTTGAGTGAAATCCATGACAGTTGTGAGATTGTTAATTAAGGGTTCAACTTAAGGTGGCAACTTAATTTAACATCTAGGTGGATTGAGGCACCTGGGGAACCCAGTGTTGCCTGTATTTTTTTTGAAATCCCGGAGTACCCGTGTGATCTTCCTATGGACCGCCACCCAGGCTCAAAGGGAACTGAGGTGATTCATGCTAGAAACTTCCGTGTGCAGCCACAGGCTATTATGGGCTCTAGAATAGTTGAGTAAGTTACGTGAAGCTATTGAAGAGGCAGATCAGCAGGTAGTGGGATGTAGGTTTGGTATGGTCTGTCCGGAGTAGAGAGTTAATGTTTCTGAAAGACTGTGTCTTGGTCATCCGTTTCTCAAACACCGTGTAGTGCGAGAAATCCAATGGAGGCGGTCGAGTCTTGTGGGGAAAAGTGCGCAAACCTCTACAGAGTGTATAATCTAATCATGGTTAGCCGTGTCCCCGGTTATGGACAATTCTTCAGTATCTAGTATTTGGATTATCACATGTATCTCACCATTCTTAATTAATACTGTTGGGATGTTAATCACTTTAATTGGGATTGAGTTGGAGGAACCTTCTCAATGATGTTTCAACTACCATGATAGTTAAAATTAAAATGTATTCCTTTGTTGTAGGGAAAAATTGGCTTTTCGCAAAAACTATAATCCATAGAGCTTTCCACCAGCCAAATATGCATGTAGTGATAGCATTATTCTGTTCTTGCTCTACTGTGTTACATTGCCAGCATATTCCATGTGCTGACCCGTTTTCGGGCTACAACGTATGATGTTGCACCCACCTGGAGTCTAGGCAAGAGCATGGCAGCCCACATTACCATGGGACGCATTGGAGAAGTCTACAACAGGGAACTCAAGGACACTATCTACCAAATATGTGGGCGTCGAGACGAGCAATGGGAAGTAATCAGCACCAAGAAGGATAGATCCATTGTCGCTTTCATCCAGGAGTTAAACCAGCACATTAGACGTCAGGAGAACCAGATGTGCGCGAACATGATGGACTTGAAGAAGGCGAAGACTAGAATCATCGAACTGGAGGAAGAACTCAAGTTTACACGCGATGGATATGAGGAGGAAATCAAGACACTACTGGAGAAGAATGACGACTTAGTCAAGAAGATCGGAGTATTCATGGGAGGACCAGCACTAGTGGAAGAAGATGAAGAAGAAGAACCCAAGGAGATATGCCCCGAGGATTACATCATCATCGACGACACCGATTCCTAGTGATGATGACTTTGAAGACGAAGCTGGAGCAGACATCATGGAGTCTTCCACCGATCAAAATTTCTAGATGACCACCAAATATTAGTAGCATTCCCCCATGTAATTAGTGTTAGATGAGCACTTTGCGATAGTCCTAGACCGTTTGTATGCCCTTGCTTGATTGATTGAGTGAAATGTTTGTGTTTGTCTCATGTGCATATGGGTAGTGTTTTCTCATTAGACGCCTTTTCTATTCTGATCTCTTCCATCTAAACCCATCAGATGCCTCCGAGACGTGACCCCGGTTTTGTTTTCCCACCGGAGCTCACCCAGTTGATCCAGCAGCATAATACTTTGATGCAATTGCTAGTTCAGAACCAGGGCAACAACAACAACAACAATAACAACCCGCCGCCAGTGGACAACCTAGCCCGTTTTCTAAGGTTACAGCCGCCGGTGTTTTCCAGTAGCACCGAGCCTATAGTTGCAGATGATTGGCTACGCCGTATTGGAAGGGAGTTGACCACCGCAGGTTGCACGGATGCTGAGAGGGTGCGCTTTGCCGCACATCAATTGGATGGACCTGCAGCCTCATGGTGGGAGAATTACACAGCCACTTTCCCCATAGCCACGGTCACATGGGACCAGTTTCAGCAAGCTTTTCGCACGGCCCATGTCTCAACTGGAGCTATGAGTATGAAGAAGCGAGAGTTTCACAACCTACGTCAAGGGAACCGTACTGTGGCACAGTACGTGGATGAGTTTAGCAAGTTATCTCGCTATGCCCCTGATGATGTGGCCACAGATGCCGCAAAACAGGAGAAGTTTATTGAAGGGCTGAATGATGAGATGAGCATACAGTTGATGGTAGCAACCTTCAACAACTACCAGGAGTTGGTAGATAAGGCTCTTATGATCGAAGTGAAGCAGCAATAGATTGAGAGCCGCAAGAGAAAGTATGGACAAGTGAAGTATAACTCAGGAGCTCAGCAGAGGCCTCGCCTAACCCCGAATTCGGGAGGACTTGTCCATAACCATGGAGGTCACAACCACACTGGAGGAGGATCTCATAATCACAATGGCGCTAAGAATGGGAATGGGAACGGAGCCAACAATAATCAGAACCACCCCAATCCAGCCACACCCACCAAAAGAGATCTAAGTCACGTTACTTGCTTCAAATGTGGGAAGACTGGACACTACGCCACGGAGTGCCCTGAAGGAAAGAATGGAAACGGAAATGGGAGCGCTGGGAAGAAGCCTAATCCATTCAACAAAGGACAAGTGAACCATGTTAACATGGAGGAGGTTGAAGAGCAGCCGGACGCGGTAATAGGTAAGTTTTTGGTTAAGTCATTTACCGCTCTTATTCTTTTCGATACTGGTGCATCACATTCATACATATCAAGGGAATTTGTGGATAAGTTTAAACTACCAACCCAAACCCTTAGGACCCCTCTCTTAGTGAGCTCGCCCGGAGCAGAATACATGGCTAGCCGATGGTGCGACCAGGTACCCTTAACCATTGGCACACATGTTTTTCCGTCCGACCTAATTATCTTGGAGTCACAAGGATTGGATGTGATATTAGGTATGGACTGGATGTCAAAGTTTGGAGGGAATATTGACTGTGCTAGTAAGTCAATTTATCTTACCACCCCGGAGGGAAAAAGGATTAAGTATGTGTCTAGGCATGTGCCTAGGAGGAGCCAAGTGAATACCCTCACGGGAGTTGTTCAGGAGGAAGTGCTTGTAGTAAAGGATTATCCGGATGTCTTTCCAGAGGAGTTACCAGGCATGCCACCGGATAGAGATATTGAGTTTTTGATAGAGCTGTTGCCAGGAACAGGACCAATATCCAAGAGACCCTATCGGATGCCCGCAAATAATTTGGAGGAAATTAAAAAATAGATCAAGGAGTTATTGGAGAAAGGATACATTCGAAGAAGTTCATCACCTTGGGGAGCCCCAGTGCTTTTGGTTGAGAAGAAGGATAAATTCCTAAGGATGGTTGTTGATTATCGAGCATTGAATGAAGTGACGATCAAGAACAAGTACCCACTACCGATGATCAATGATCTGTTTGATCAGTTGCAAGGTGCTAAGGTGTTTTCGAAGATCGATCTGCGATCAGGATACCATCAGTTGAAGATACGGGAGAAGGATATACCAAAGACAGCATTCACGACACGGTATGGATTATACGAGTACACGGTCATGTCATTTGGACTGACTAATGCCCCTGCTTATTTCATGAGCATGATGAACAAGGTGTTCATGGAATATTTGGACAAGTTTGTGGTGGTGTTTATTGGTGATATTATGGTATACTCGAAGAACGAGGAGGATCACAAGGAGCATTTGCGCTTAGTTCTCGAGAAACTCAGGGAACACCAGCTATATGCTAAGTTTAGCAAATGCGAGTTTTGGTTGAAGGAAGTCGGATTCCTTGGACATGTTATATCGGGAGAAGGTATAGCAGTAGACCCCAACAAAATTCAGTCAATCACTGAATGGTTGGCACCCACCTCAGTTAGCGAGATCCACAGTTTCCTTGGACTCGCGGGTTACTATCGGAGATTCATTGAGAATTTTTCCAAGATTGCGAAGCCAATGACTGAACTGTTAAAGAAGGATACTAAGTTTAAATGGACAGAAGATTGCGAGGCAAGTTTCCAGGAGTTGAAGAAACGGTTGACTATAGCACCAGTGCTAACACTGCCGGATATACATATGGAATTCCAAGTGTATTGCGACGCCTCTCGCTTAGGCCTTGGGTCTGTACTTATGCAGGATGGAAGAGTTGTTTAGTATGCCTCATGACAACTAAAACCTCATGAGTTGAACTATGCCACGCATGATTTGGAATTAGCAGCTGTAGTGCATGCATTGAAGACCTGGAGACATTACCTTATTGGAAACCGATGTGATGTATACACGGACCATAAGAGTTTGAAGTACATTTTCACCCAGAAGGAACTGAACCTTAGACAGAGGAGATGGTTGGAGCTTATAAAGGATTATGACATGAAGCTACACTATCATCCAGGAAAGGCCAATGTTGTAGCAGATGCCTTGAGCAGGAAGAGTTATGCTAATATCCTTGAAAGTAAGGGATTGCCCAAGGAGTTAGCAGAGAATATCATGGAACTTCGATTGGAGATTGTTCCTAGAGGATCCGTTGCAACAATGGAGGTCCGGTCGACATTGCTGGACAAGATTCGGGAAGCTCAGAAGGAGGACAAGGAGATTGCCGAGATAAAGGAGAAGATGAGCAAAGGAAAGGCCAAAGGTTTTCGTGAAGATGAGCACGATACCCTATGGTTTGAGGACCGAGTCTATGTGCCCAATAACCAGGAAATCAGGAAGTTAATTCTTCAAGAGGCTCATGACTCACCATACTCGATACACCCCAGAAACACCAAGATGTATCTAGATTTGAAGGAACGTTTCTGGTGGACCGGTATGAAGAACGATATTGCCGAGTATGTAGCCGTATGTGATGTATATCAGAGAGTGAAGGCAGAACATCAGAAGCCAGCAGGACTGTTACATCCTATGCCAATACCCGAATGGAAGTGGGATAAACTTGGCATGGAATTTATCACCGGATTGCCCAGGACTAAAGCAGGATATGATTCCATATGGGAAGTAGTTGATCGCTTGACCAAAGTGGCTCACTTCATCCCAGTGAAGAACACTTATACCAGTGCAAAGTTGGACAAGATTTTATGTCCAGGATCGTATGTCTGCATGGAGTTCCAAGGACCATCGTATCAGATAGAGGAACACAGTTTACTTCAAAGTTCTGGCATCAGTTACATCAGACTTTGGGAACAAGGTTAGAGTTCAGTACAGCTTTTCACCCACAGACAGATGGACAAACCGAGAGAGTGAACCAAATTTTGGAGAACATGTTGAGAGCATGTGCGCTAGACTATGGATCTAGTTGGGATGACAATTTGCCTTACGCAGAGTTCTCGTACAACAATAGCTACCAAGCCAGTTTGAAGATGGCACCGTTTGAAGCCCTGTATGGACGCAGGTGCAGAACACCTTTGATGTGGGACGAGGTAGGAGACCGGCAATTGTTTGGACCAGACTTGATCAAGGAGTCTGAAGAGAAGGTCAAATTGATTCGTGATAGATTGAAGATTGCTCAGTCCAGACAGAAGAGTTATGTGGACTCCAAACGCAAAGAGGTAACCTACAGAATTGGAGATAGATTATATCTGTGAGTATCTCCCTTGCGAGGAGTGAAACATTTTGGAGTTAAGGGAAAATTAGCTCCGAGATTTGTAGGACCGTATCGTGTTTTGGAACGGATGGGAGAAGTTGCCTACAAGTTCGAATTACCTGAAGCATTGTCAGGAGTTCATGATCTGTTTCACATTTCACAGCTGAAGAAGTGTCATGCTGAGATGGTCGATATACCGTTAAGAGATACAGTACCCTTGGAGGCAATTCAGTTGGACAGTGATTTGACCTACGAGGAAAAGCCAGTAAAGATTCTTGAGTTTGCCAGCAGAATCACCCGCAGTAAGGTTATCAAGTTTTGCAAGGTCTAGTGGAGCCACCACACCAAGGATGAAGCCACCTGGGAACGAGAGGATGATCTTCGCAAAGACCACCCACACCTATTTTCTAGCCAACCCGAATCTCGCGGGCGAGATTCATCTTAAGGGGGGTAGGTTTGTAACATCCAAAATTTTCAATTTGGAATGTTATACATAGTCATCCATGCATATCATATTTCATTTGCTTTTCGTCTCGCGATCCTTGAAAATCCTAAGTAACTCAAGGACCCTCGGAGAGAGTTGGTGATTTCCCTGTTTTCATATTTGATTTTTATCAAATATTGAAACGAGGATTTTTGATTTTAATTATTTTTCTCTCCGGAAAATATTTCACATTAAAATAAATGAGAGGAGATAATATGACTTCTCCAAAATAATTGAAATATTCGCGGAAAAATATTAAAATCATTTATTTGATTTTATTCGGATTTTATTTGCATTAGAAAATTGCACATTTTCAAAATTGCATTTTAGGGCCAAGAAAATGTTCGTCCCATTCTAAATATTTTATTTAGACGGTGAAAATTTGTTTTGGCATTTTTAAATTTTTATTTATTTTTCTAGGATTTTATTTTGGTCGGCGAATTTTTTTTAAAAAAAAAGTTCCCGCGCCTGACTAGGCCTAAGGCCCAGCCGAGCCAAGCCGGCCCGCCCGCGCCACCGCCTCCCTCGCCCGCGCCGCCGTGCCCGACACGGACGCTGAGGAGAGCTCGGCTCGGACTCCTCCCCGGGTGCCCCCTCGCCCAAGCAAGCCCCCCCCCGCTTTAAAGCCCGCCACCGAGCCCACCACCACCACCGCAGCCGCCCGCAGCTGCCCGCGCCGCCT
>NC_041384.1:538413520-538458308 GCF_002162155.2 Triticum dicoccoides | reverse complement strand
GCCGCACGCGCCACCGCCGCGAGCCGCCGCCCTGCCGCCGCCCTCGCCTCACCGGAGCCCCGCCAGATCCGCCGCCGGGTTTTCTTTCTAAAATTGTTCGGGTTTTTTAGAAAACCCTAGATTCATTTTTTCGGATCGCCGGTTTTTCTCGGTTCTTCTAGTCAGCGGACGTTCATCCGTACGTTCGTTTTAACGAATGGATTTCGCCCGTTAGTTATAGCTAACGAATGCTCGTTCGTTAGTCTATTCGTCAGATTTCTTTTATCGGATTTATTCTGTGAGTTTTTCTCGTTCGCGATTTCTGATCCGATCTTAGTTTCTGTTTATCTTTTCGCTCGTTAGTCGGAATCAGGCGATTCAAGCGCCTAGATCTTTGTGTGGAAACCCTCTTTCCGTTTAACCAACTCAAATAAGTTTTTGCTACTGTAAAATTTGACCTAGGTTCAGATTAGTAAACGAAGCTTCTCTTTTTTGCCGTTTGAGTTTCGTTGCCCCGTTTGATTTGATTCTTTTTGCGAACCGGAGTTCTTAAGTTGAACCTTCTGGTCAATCTCTGTTATTTGAGTTTTGCTTGTGTATCTCTTGCTTGTTGCTTATGTATCTTATTGTTTGTTTGCGATAGAACACCCTCCGTGCGAAGCGTGCTACTACGAGTCCCTTGGTTTCGCAGACCGTCAGCAAGGCAAGTAACACTTTGATCATATCCCTTTTATCACCCAGTTTTATGCATTAGTTCCAATCCTCACACATTGCATGATTAGGATGTCATTAACATGTGGGTTGGGAAGTAGTTGTTGAGGTAGAACCTATTACCCTGTTACATTCAAATCCTGGGAGTTACTTCTACGCTGCTTATATTACTATGCTATGCTATGCTCGTAGACGTGGTTTGGGTTTGAGTGAAATCCATGACAGCTGTGAGATTGTTAATTAAGGGTTCAACTTAAGGTGGCAACTTAATTTAACATCTGGGTGGATTGAGGCACCTGGGGAACCCAGTGTTGCCTGTATTCTTTTGGAAATCCCGGAGTACCCGTGTGATCTTCCTATGGACTGCCACCCAGGCTCAAAGGGAACTGAGGTGATTCATGCTAGAAACTTCCGTGTGCAGCCACAAGCTATTATGGGCTCTAGCATGGTTGAGTAAGTTACGTGAAGCTATTGAAGAGGCAGATCAGCAGGTAGTGGGATGTAGGTTTGGTATGGTCTGTCCGGAGTAGAGAGTTAATGTTTCTGAAAGACTGTGTCTTGGTCATCCGTTTCTCAAACACCGTGTAGTGCGAGAAATCCAACAGAGGCGATCGAGTCTTGTGGGGAAAAGTGTGCAAACCTCTGCAGAGTGTATAATCTAATCATGGTTAGCCGTGTCCCCGGTTATGGACAATTCTTGAGTATCTAGTATTTGGATTATCACATGTATCTCACCATTCTTAATTAATACTATTGGGATGTTAATCACTTTAATTGGGATGGAGTTGGAGGAACCTTCTCAATGATGTTTAACTACCATGATAGTTAAAATTAAAATCTATTCCTTTGTTGTAGGGAAAAATTGGCTTTTCGCAAAAACTATAAACCATAGGGCTTTTCACCAACCAAATATGCATGTAGTGATAGCATTATTCTGTTCTTGCTCTACTGTGTTACATTGCCAGCATATTCCATGTGCTGACTCGTTTTTGGGCTGCAACGTATGATATTGCGGACTTTTCAGACGAGGAGTAAGGTTCGTTAGGTCGTTGCCGTGCAGCTCAGCTATGCCGTTGGAGTTGATGGACTCCTTTATCTTCCAAGCCTTCTGCTGTTATCGTATTAGATGGCCTTAAGCCATGTTATTGTAATAAGTTCTCTATTGAGACATTCGATGTAATAGGTGTGTGATTGTCACTCTGTTATAAATCCTTCAAGTACTGTGTGTGTCAGCGTTACCGATCCAGGGATGACACTGAAGCACAGAGACTTGACCATCTAAGGTCGGGTCGCTACACAATCAAGCAAATATGCACGGGTAAAACTCGAATAAGAAGAACTAACCAAAAAGTTCAACTTAAGAACTCCGGTTTGCAAAAATAATCGAATCAAACGGAGCAACGAAACACAAATTGCGAAAGAAACAAGGTCCGATTACTAATCTGGACTAAGGTCAAATTTTACAGTACCAAAATCTTGTTCAAGTTGGTTAAACGGAAAGAGGGCTTCGAGATGAAGATCTAGGCGCTTGAATCGCCTGATTCCGATAAACGAGTGAAAAGATAAACTAAAACGAAACTCGGATCAGAAATCGCGATCGAAAATAATCGCGAAAAATCCGAGAAACGAAAAACTGACGAATAGGCTAACGAACGAACGTTCGTTATCTGCGACTAAAGGGCGAAAAATGTTCGTTAAAATTAACGTATGGATGAATGTCCGCTATTTAATCAAACCGGAAAAAACCAATCTAACAATAAAAAAACCGAAACTAGGGTTTACGAAATAAAACCGATCGTTTTAAAAAAAACGGCGGCTACCTCGAGTCCGGCGAGCGGCGGTGAGCAATTCCGGCGGCGGATCGGGGTGGCGGCGCGAGCGGCGAGGTGGCGGCACTCGGTCGGCGGGGCTAGGGTTGCGGGAGGCGGGGCGGCTGGGCTGGGGTCTCGGGCACCGGCTTATAAGGGCCGACCGTGCTAGGAGTCCTAGACGGACATGGCCCGGTTAGGTCGGTGCGTTGTTTTTTTAAAAAAAATATTATTCCGCTGCAGAAAAAAAAGAAATACTAAACGGACTCCAAAAATCCCGAAATAAATTTTCCCCGTCCTCTAAAAATATGCCAGATAAGGTGAACATTTATTTGGGCCTAAAATGCAATTTTGAAAAACGCACATTTTCCTATGCAATTAGAATAGCAATAAAACCCGAATAAAAACAAAAGGTTGATTTTAATATTTTTCCTCCAATATTTCGTTATTTTGGAGAAGTCATATTATCTCCTCTCATATATTTTAATATGAAATATTTCCAGAGAGAAAAAATAATAAAACAACTCATCGTCGTTTCGATATTTCATAAAATTCAAATATGAAAACCGTGAAATCCCCAACTCTCTGCGAGGGTCCTTGAGTTGCTTAGAATTTCGAGGATCGCAAAACGAAATGCAATAAAATATGATATGCATGAGTGACCTACGTATAACATTCCAAATTGAAAATTTGGGATGTTACAAACCTACCCCCCTTAAGATGAATCTCGCCCTCGAGATTCGGGTTAGCTAGAAAATAGGTGTGGGTGGTCTTTGCAAAGATCATCCTCTCGTTCCCAGGTGGCTTCATCCTCGGTATGGTGGCTCCACTGAACTTTGCAAAATTTGATAACCTTGCAGCGAGTAACTCGGCTGGTAAACTCTAAAATCTTGACAGGCTTCTCCTCATACATCAAATCACTGCCCAACTGAATTGCTTCCAGGGGCACTGTATCTCTCAGAGGAATCTCGGTCATCTCTGCATGACACTTCTTCAACTGGGAAACATGAAACACATCATGAACTCCTAACAGTCCTTCGGGTAACTCCAACTTGTAGGCAACTTCTCCCATGCGTTCCAAAACACGGTACGGTCCCACAAATCTCGGGGCTAATTTCCCTTTAAAACCAAAATGTTTAACACCTCGAAGAGGTGACACTCGTAGATACGCTCTGTCTCCGATTTCATAGACTACCTCCTTGCGTTTTGAATCTGCGTAACTCTTCTGTTGGGACTGAGCTACCTTCAGTCTATCTCGAATTAGTTTAACCTTCTCTTCCGATTCCTTAATCAAATCTGGTCCGAACAACTGGCAGTCTCCAACTTCATCCCACATCAACGGTGTTCGGCATCTTCTCCCATACAATGCTTCGAACGGTGCCATCTTCAAACTGGCCTGGTAACTGTTGTTGTATGAGAACTCTGCCTAGGGCAGGTTGTCATCCCAACTAGATCCATTATCTAGCGCACAAGCTCTCAACATGTCCTCTAGAATCTGATTGACTCTCTCAGTCTATCCATCTGTTTGCAGGTGAAAAGCTGTACTGAACTCCAGTCTGGTACCTAAGGTCTAGTGCAACTGATGCCAAAACTTTGAGGTACACTGTGTTCCTCTATCTGATACGATGGTCCTTGGAACTCCATGCAGACATACCATCCTGGTCATGTATATCTTGGCCAACTTCGCACTTGTATACGTCGTTTTTACGCGGATAAAGTGAGCCACTTTGGTCAAGTGATCAACTACTACCCATATAGAATCGTAACCTGATTTGGTCCTGGGCAATCCGGTGATAAAATCCATGCCAAGCTTATCCCACTTCCATTCAGGTATCGGCATAGGATGTAGCAATCCTGCTGGCTTTTGATGTTCCGCCTTCACTCTCTGACATACATCACATACGGCTACATACTCGGCAATATCCTTTTTCATACCAGTCCACCAGAAACGCTCCTTCAAATCCAAATACATCTTAGTGTTTCTGGGGTGTATCGAGTATGGCGAGTCATGAGCTTCCTGTAGTATCAATTTTCTGATCTCTGCATTATTGGGCACAAAAATACGGACCTCAAACCACAAGGTGTCATGCTCATCCTCATGAAAACCTTTGGCTTTGCCTTCACCCATCTTTTCTTTTATCTCAGCGATCTCTTTGTCATCCTTCTGAGCTTCTCGAATCTCTTCCAATAGTGTTGCTTTAACCTCCAATGTTGCCAAAAACCCTTGAGGAATTATTTCCAATCGAAGTTCCCGAAGATCCTCGGCTAACTCCTTTGGCATCCCTCCACTTACGAGGGTATTAACATAACTCTTACGGCTCAAAGCATCTGCTATGACATTGGCCTTTCCTGGATGATAATGCAGCTTCATATCATAATCCTTTATGAGCTCCAACCATCTCCTCTGCCTGAGGTTAAGCTCCTTATGTGTGAAGATGTACTTCAAACTCTTGTGATCCGTATATACATCGCAACGGTTTCCGATGAGAAAATGTCTCCAAGTCTTCAACGCATGCACCACGGCAGCCAATTCCAAATCATGCGTGGCATAATTTCACTAATGCGGTTTCAGTTGTTGTGAGGCATATGAAACAACTCTTCCGTCCTGCATCAGTACTCCTCCAAGTCCTAAGCGAGAAGCATCGCAATACACTTGGAAGTCCTTGCGTATATCCGGCAGAATCAGCACTGGGGCTGTAGTCAAACGTTTCTTCAACTCCTGAAAACTTGCTTCACATTCTTCAGTCCAATGGAATTTGGTGTCCTTCTTCAACAATGTCATCATAGGTTTCGCAATCTTAGAGAAATTTTCAATAAATCTTCGATAATATCCCGCGAGTCCAAGAAAACTGTGGATCTCTCCAACTGAGGTGGGTGCCAACCACTCAGTGACTGACTAAACCTTGGTTGGGTCCACTGCTATACCTTCTCCTGATATAACATGTCCAAGAAATCCAACTTCCTTCAACCAAACCTCACATTTTCTGAACTTGGCATATAACTAGTGTTCTCTAAGCTTCTCGAGAACTAAATGTAAATGTTCCTTGTGCTCCGCTTCACTCTTCGAGTATACCAAGATATCATCAATGAACACCACAACAAACTTACCCAAGAACTCCATGAACACCTTGTTCATCATACTCATGAAATAGGTAGGGGCGTTAGTCAATCCAAATGACATGACCGTATACTCATACAGCCCGTACCTTGTGGTGAAAGCTGTCTTAGGTATATCCTTCTCTCGAATCGTTGGCTCGTGATATCCTGATCGCAGATCGATCTTCGAAAACACTTTAGCTCCTGTCAACTGGTCAAATAGATCATTGATCATCGGCAGGGGGTACTTGTTCTTAATCGTCACTTCGTTCAACGCATGATAATCAACAACCATTCTTAGAGACTTATCCTTCTTCTCCACCAAAAGCACTGGGGTTCCCCATGGTGATGAACTTCGTCGAATGTAACCTTTCTCCAACAACTCCTTAATCTGCTTCTTGATCTCTTCTAGATCGTTTGCGGGCATTCGGTAGGGTCTCTTTGATATCGACCTGGTACCTGGCAAAAGCTCTATCAAAAACTCGATATCTCGATCTGGTGGCATGCTTGGTAACCCCTCTGGAAAAACATCTGGGTAATCCTTCACTACAGGCACTTCCTCCTGAACAACTCCCATGAGGGTATTTACTTGGCTCCTCCTAGGCACATGCCTAGATACATACTTGACCCTTTTTCCCTCTGGGGTGGTGAGCAAAATTGACTTACTCGCGCAATCGATGGTTCCCCCATACATCGATAGCCAATCCATTCCCAGTATCGCATCCAATACTTGTGAATCCAAAATTATCAGGTCTGAGGGGAAAACATGGCTTCCAATGGCTAATGGCATCTGAAAACATCCACTGCTTGCCATATACTCAGCTCCGGGTGAGGTTACTAGCATAGGTGTCCTAAGAACTTTAGTGGGCAGTTTATACTTATCCACGAATTCTCTTGATATGTATGAATGCGGTGCACCAGTATCAAAAAGAACGATTGCGGTAAACGACTTAACCAAAAACTTACCGATAACAGCATCAGGCTGCTCCTCAACCTCCTCCTCGTTCACATGGTTCACTTGTCCCCTGTTGAAAGGGTTGGGCTTCTTCCTAGTGCTTCCATTGCCATTTCCATTCTTCGCTTCAGGGCACTCAGTGGCATAATGTCCGTTCTTCCCGCACTTGAAACAAGTAATGTGACTTAGGTCCTTCTTGGCGGGTGTGGCTGGGTTAGAGCGGTTCTGATTACTACCTGCTCCATTCCTGTTTCCATTCTTGGGGCCACTGTGGTTGTGAGAACTCACTCCGTTGTGGGTGTGACCTCCATGGTTATGGACAAGTCCTCCCGAGTTCGGGGTTAAACGAGGCTTCCGCTGAGCTCCCGAGTTGTGCCTTCCTTGTCCATACTTCCTTTTGCGGCTCTGCTGAGCTCCCGAGTTCGGGGTTAAACGAGGCTGCTGCTGAGCTCCTGAGTTGTACCTTCCTTGTCCACACTTCCTTTTACGGCTCTCAATTTGCTGTTGCTTCCCTTCAATCATAAAAGCCTTGTCTACCAACTCCTCATAGTTGTTAAATGTTGCAACCATCAACTACATGCTCATCTCATCATTCAGCCCTTCCATAAACTTCTCCTGCTTTGCGGCATTTGTGGCCACATCATCAGGGGCATAACGAGATAGCTTACTAAATTCATCACGTACTGCCCCACAGTACGGTTCCCTTGGCGTAAGTTGCGAAACTCACACTTCTTCATACTCATAGCTCCAGTTGAGACATGGGCTGTGCGGAATGCTTGTTGAAACTGATCCCATGTAACAGTGGCTATAGGATAGGTGACAGTGTAATTCTCCCACCATGAGGCTGCTGGTCCATCCAACTGATGTGTGGCAAATCTCACCTTCTCAGCTTTTGTGCATCCTGCAGTGGTTAACTCCCTTCCAATCCTGCGGAGCCAATCATCTGCCACTATCGGCTCGGTGCTACTGGAAAACACCGGCGGCTGCAACCTCAGAAAACGGGCTAAGCTGTCAACCGGTGGTCTAGTGAGAAAATACCACCCATATGCACATGAGAGAAACACAATCATATCACTCAATCAATCAAGCAAGGGCATACAAATCGATCTAACTATCGTTACAAAAGTGCTCGGACTATACTATATACATGGTAGACTACTACTACTGTTTTGGTGGTCATCTAGAAATTTTGATCAGTGGAAGACTCCATGATGTCTGCTCCAGTTTCGTCTTCAAAATCATCATCACTGTCGTCGGGGTCAGAATCGATGTCATCGATGATGATGTAGTCTTCTGAACGAATCTCCTTGAGTTCGTCGTCTTCTCCTCCTGGTGCGGGGTCTCCCATGAATACTCCTAGCTTCCTTTCCAGGTCTTCATTCTTATCCACTAGTACGACGATTTCCTCCTCATAATCTTCGTGAGTAGCCCTGAGTTCTTCCTCCAGCTCCGTGATCCTTGTCATTGCCTTCTTCAAATCTATCATGCATGCGCATATATGGTTCTCCTGGCGACGAATGTGCTGGTTTAACTCCTGGATGAAAGCGGCAATTGATCTATCCTTCCTGGTGCCGATCATATCCCATTGCTCATCTCGGTGCCCACAAATCTGGTAGGTAGTATCCTTAAGCTCCTTATGGTAAACTTCTCCAATTCGTCCCATGGTGATGTGGGCTGCCATACTCTTTTCTAGACTCTAGGTGGGTGCATCAAAAGAAAACTCTATGGGCTTAGTGACTGGCGTGAATGTCATTCCTAGAACTTGAACTTGAATCATCCATCGCTCCTCTTCTGGTAAAGTGGCGTTGTAAGTCCCGGTGAAGCTTGGTATTCCAATGTTCAGGTACTTAGTGACTTCCTTCAAGTGTCGTCCAAAAGGTGCTTCTTCATCTGGTTGTGCAAACTTGTTCCTTGCGTCCGCCATCCTAAAGAGTAGAAAATGGAGAGGAGTTAGAAATGAGAAGAGAGTAGTGCTCTAGGGCTTTAGCTTAGTGGTCATGTCCTACACTCAACCTGGCTCTGATACCATCTTTGTAGCGACCCGACCTCAAACGGTCAAGTCTCTGTGCTTCAGTGTCATCCCAGGATCGGTAATGCTGACACACATAGTACTCGAAGGATTTATAACAGAATAGCAATCACACACTTAATACATCGATGTCTCCAAAAGAGAACTTATTACAATAAATATGGCTTAAGGCCATCTAAATACGATAACAGCGGAATGCTTGGAAGATAAAGTGAGTCCATCAACTCCAACGGCATAGCTGAGCTGCACGGCAACGACCTAGCGAACCTTACTCCTCGTCTAAAAAGTATGCAACGTGATATGTTGCAGCCCAAAAACGGGTCAGCACATGGAATACGCCGGAAATGTAACACAGTAGAGCAATGAACAGAAATAATGCTAACACTATATGCATATTTGGCTGGTGGAGGCTGTATGGTTATAAGGTTTTTGTGAAAAGCCATTTTTTCCTACAACAAAGGAATAAGTTTTATTTTAACTATCATGGTAGTTGAAACATCATTGAGAAGGTTCCTCCAACTCAATCCCAATTAAAGTAGTTCATTAACCCAACAAATTAATTTAGAGTGATGGGATACCATAGGATAATCCAAGTACTAGATACTCAAGATGTCCATATCCGGGGACACGGCTAACCATGATTAGATTGTACACTCTGCAGAGGTTTGAGCACTTTTCCCACAAGACTCGATCTCCTCCGTTGGATTTCTCGCACTTCATGATGTTTGAGAAACAGATGATCGAGACACAGTCTTTCAGAAGATTCACTCTTTACTCTGGGTGGACAGTTACACCTACTTTCCCTCTACATCTGCTAGCCCACCACTGAAAGAGGTCACACAACTTACTCATACTATGCCAGAGCCCATAATGGCTTGTGGCTGCACACGGAAGTTTCTAGCATGAACAATCTTAAGATCCCTTTGAGCCTGGGTGGCGTACCGTAGGATGATCACACGGGTACTTCGGGATATCCTAGGACAACACTGGATTCTCCAGGTGCCCAAACAAGCAATCCACCCAGATGTGTATTAAAGTTGCCACCTTAAGTTGAACCATCCATTAACAATCTAACATCTGTCATGGATACACTCAAACCCAATCCACATCTATGAGCATAGCATGGCAATATAAGCAACGTAGGGGTAACTCCCGAGGGTTTGATAATAAAACAGGTAATAGGTTCTACCTCATCATCTACTTCCCAAACCCACAAGTTAATCACATCCTAAACATGCAGTGTTTGAGGTTTGGAACTAATGCATAAAAACTGGGTAATAAAGGGTATGATCAAAGTGTTACTTGCCTTGCTGATGATCCGCGAAACCTAGAGACTAGTAGTGGCACGCTTCGCACTCCGGTTGTTCTATCGCAAACAAAAAATAGCATACATAAACAATCGAGCAAATATGCACGGGTAATACTCGAATAAGAAGAACTAACCAGAAAGTTCAACTTAAGAACTCCGGTTTGCAAAAAGAATCGAATCAAAAGGAGCAACGAAACACAAACTGCGAAAGAAACAAGGTCCGATTACTAATCTGGACTAAAGTCAAAATTTTCAGTACCAAAATCTTGTTCAAGTTGGTTAAACAGAAAGAGGGCTTCGAGACGAAGATCTAGGCGCTTGAATCGCCTGATTCCGATAAACGAACGAAAAGATAAACTAAAACGAAAATCGGATCAGAAATCGCGATCGAAAATAATCACGAAAAATCGGAGAAAAGAAAAACTGACGAACAGGCTAACGAACGAGCATTCGTTCTCTGCGACTAAAGGGCGAAAACTGTTCGTTAAAACGAATGTACGGACGAACGTCCGCTATTTAACCGAACCAAAAAAAACGATCTAAACCGATCTAACAATAAAAAACCGAAACTAGGGTTTACGAAATAAAACCGATTGGTTTTTAAAAAAACCGGCGGCTACCTCGAGTCCGGCGGGCGGCGGCGGTGGCGGTGAGCAGATCCGGCGGCGGGGCGGCGGATTGGGGTGGCGGCGCGAGCGGCGAGGCGAGGCGGCGGCTGCACGGGCTGCGGCGGCGCTCGGGCGACGGCGCTAGGGTTGCGGCAGGTGGGGCGACTGGGCTGGGGTCTCGGGCCCCGGCTTATAATGGCCGACTGTGCCAGGAGTCCTAGACGGACACGACCCGGTTAGGTCGGTGCGTTGTTTTTTTAAAAAAAATATTCCGCCGCAGGAAAAAAAAAAGAAATACTAAACGGACACCAAAAATCCCGAAATAAATTTTTCCCGTTCTCTAAAAATATGCCGGACAAGGTGAACATTTATTTGGGCCTAAAATGCAGTTTTGAAAAACGAGCATTTTTCCTATGCAATTAAAATAGCAATAAAATCCAAATAAAAACAAAAAGTTGATTTTAATATTTTTCCTCCAATATTTCGTTTATTTTGGAGAAGTCATATTATCTCCTCTCATATATTCTAATATGAAATATTTTCAGAGAGAAAAAATAATAAAACAACTCATCGTCATTTCGATATTTGTTAAAATTCAAATATGAAAACTGTGAAATCCCCAACTCTCTCCGAGGGTCCTTGAGTTGCTTAGAATTTCGAGGATCACGGAATGAAATGCAATAAAATATGATATGCATGAGTGATCTACGTATAACATTCCAAATTGAAAATTTGGGATGTTACAAACCTACCCCCCTTAAGATGAATCTCACCCTCGAGATTCGGGTTGGCTAGAAAATAGGTGTGGGTGGTCTTTGCAAAGATCATCCTCTCGTTCCCAGGTGGCTTCATCCTCGGTATGGTGGCTCCATTGAACTTTGCAAAATTTGATAACCTTGCTGCGAGAGTAACTCGGCTGGCAAACTCTAAAATCTTGACAGGCTTCTCCTCATACGTCAAATCACTGTCCAACTGAATTGCTTCCAGGGGCACTATATCTCTCAGAGGAATCTCGGCCATCTCTGCATGACACTTCTTCAACTGGGAAACATGAAACACATCATGAACTCCTGACAGTCTACGGGTAACTCCAACTTGTAGGCAACTTCTCCCATGCGTTCCAAAACACGGTACGGTCCCACAAATCTCGGGGCTAATTTCCCTTTAAAACCAAAACGTTTAACACCTCGAAGAGGTGACACTCGCAGATACGCGCTATCTCCGATTTCATAGACTACCTCCTTGCGTTTTGAATCTGCATAACTCTTCTGTCGGGACTGAGCTACCTTCAGTCTATCTCGAATTAGTTTAACCTTCTCTTCTGATTCCTTAATCAAATCTGGTCCGATCAACTGGCGGTCTCCAACTTCATCCCACATTAACGGTGTTCGGCATCTTCTCCCATACAATGATTCAAACGGTGCCATCTTCAAACTGGCATGGTAACTGTTGTTGTATGAGAACTCTGCCTAGGGCAGGTTGTCATCCCAACTAGATCCATAGTCTAGCGCACAAGCTCTCAACATGTCCTCTAGAATCTGATTGACTCTCTCGGACTGTCCATCTGTCTGCGGGTGAAAAGTTGTACTGAACTCAAGTCTTGTACCTAAGGTCTAGTGCAACTGATGCCAAAACTTTGAGTTAAACTGTGTTCCTCTATCTGATATGATGGTCCTTGGAACTCCATGCAGACATACCATCCTGGTCATGTATATCTTGGCCAACTTCGCACTTGTATACGTGGTTTTTACGCGGATAAAGTGAGCCACTTTGGTCAAGTGATCAACTACTACCCATATAGAATCATATCCTGATTTGGTCCTAAGAAATCTGGTGATAAAATCCATGCCAAGCTTATACCACTTCCATTCGGGTATCGGCATAGGCTGTAGCAATCCTGCTGGCTTTTGATGTTCCACCTTCACTCTCTAACATGCATCACATACGGCTACATACTCGGCAATATGCTTTTTCATACCAGTCCACTAGAAACGCTCCTTCAAATCCAAACACATCTTAGTGTTCCGGGGAGTATCGAGTATGGCGAGTCATGAGCTTCCTGTAGCATCAATTTTCTGATCTCTGCATTATTGGGCACAAAAATACGGTCCTCAAACCACAAGGTGTCGTGCTCATCCTCACGAAAACCTTTGGCTTTGCCTTCACCCATTTTTTCTTTTATCTCAGCGATCTCTTTTTCATCCTTCTGAGCTTCTCGACTCTTTTCCAATAGTGTTGCTTTAACCTCCAATGTTGCCAAAAACCCTTGAGGAATTATTTCCAATCGAAGTTCCCTAAGATCCTCGGCTAACTCCTTTGGCATCCCTCCGCTTATGAGGGTATTAACATAACTCTTATGGCTCAAAGCGTCTGCTACGACATTGGCCTTTCCTGGATGATAATGCAGTTTCATATCATAATCCTTTATGAGCTCCAACCATCTCCTCTGCCTGAGGTTAACCTCCTTCTGTGTGAAGATGTACTTCAAACTCTTGTGATCCATATATACATCGCAACGGTTTCCGATGAGCAAATGTCTACAAGTCTTCAACGCATGCACCACGACAGCCAATTCCAAATCATGCGTGGCATTGTTTAACTCATGCGGTTTCAGTTGTCATGAGGCATACGAACAACTCTTCCGTCATGCATCAGTACTCCTCCAAGTCCTAAGCGAGAAGCATCGCAATACACATGGAAGTCCTTGCGTATATCCGGCAGAATCAGCACTGGGGCTGTAGTCAAACGTTTCTTCAACTCCTGGAAACTTGCTTCACGTTCTTTAGTCCAATGGAATTTGGTGTCCTTCTTCAACAACATCGTCATAGGCTTCGCAATCTTAGAGAAATTTTCAATAAATCTTTGATAATATCCCGCGAGTCCAAGAAAACTGCGGATCTCTCCAACTGAGGTGGGTGCCAACCACTCAGTGACTGACTGAACCTTGGTTGGGTCCACTACTATACCTTCTCCTGATATAACGTGTCCAAGAAATACAACTTCCTTCAACCAAAACTCACATTTGCTGAACTTGGCATATAACTGGTGTTCTCTGAGCTTCTCAAGAACTAAACGTAAATGTTCCTTGTGCTCCGCTTCACTCTTCGAGTATACCAAGATATCATCAATGAACACCACAACGAACTTATCCAAGAACTCCATGAACACCTTGTTCATCATACTCATGAAATAGGCAGGGGCGTTAGTGAATCCAAAGGACATGACCGTATACTCGTACAACCTGTGCCTTGTGGTGAAAGTTGTCTTAGGTATATACTTCTCTCGAATCTTCAGTTGGTGATATCTTGATCACAGATTGATCTTCGAAAACACTTTAGCTCCTATCAACTGGTCAAATAGATCATTGATCATCGACAGGGGGTACTTGTTCTTAATCGTCACTTCGTTCAACGCATGATAATCAACAACCATTCTTAGAGACTTAGCCTTCTTCTCCACTAAAAGCACTGGGGCTCCCCATGGTGATGAACTCTGTAGAATGTAACCTTTCTCCAACAACTCCTTAATCTGCTTCCTGATCTCATCTAGATCGTTTGTGGGCATTCGGTAGGGTCTCTTTGATATCGGCCCGGTACCTGCCAAAAGCTCTATCAGAATCTCGATATCTCGATCAGGTGGCATGCCTGGTAACTCCTCTGGAAAAACATCTGGGTAATCCTTCACTACAGGCACTTCCTCCTGAACAACTCCCGTGAGGGTATTTACTTGGCTCCTCCTAGGCGCATGCCTAGATACATACTTGATCCTTTTTCCCTCCGGGGTGGTGAGCAAAATTGACTTACTCGCACAATCGATGGTTCCCCCATACATCGATATCCAATCCATTCCCAGTATCACATCCAATCCTTGTGAATCCAAAATTATCAGGTCTGAGGGGGAAACATGGCTTCCAATGGCTAATGGCATCTGAAAACATCCACTGCTTGCCATATACTCATCTCAAAGTGAGGTTACTAGCATATATCTCCTAAGAACTTTAGTGGACAATTTATACTTATCCACGAATCCCCTTGATATGTATGAATGCGATGCACCAGTATCAAAAAGAACGATTGCAGTAAATGACTTAACCAAAAACTTACCGATAACGGCATCAGGCTGCTCCTCAACCTCCTCCACGTTCACGTGGTTCACTTGTCCCCTGTTGAAAGGGTTGGGCTTCTTCCCGGTTCTTCCATTGCCATTTCCATTCTTCACTTCAGGGCACTCAGTGGCGTAATGTCCGGTCTTCCCGCACTTGAAACAAGTAATGTGACTTTGGTCCTTCTTGGCGGGTGTGGCTGGGTTAGAGCGGTTCTGATTACTACCTGCTCCATTCCCGTTTCCATTCTTGGGGCCACTGTGGTTGTGAGAACTCCCTCCATTGCGGGTGTGATCTCCATGGTTATGGACAAGTCCTCTCTAATTCGGGGTTAGACAAGGCTTCTGCTGAGCTCCTGAGTTGTACCTTCCTTGTCCATACTTCCTTTTGTGGCTCTGTTGAGCTCCCGAGTTTGGGGTTAAACGAGGCTTCTGCTAAGCTCCTGAGTTGTACCTTCCTTGTCCATACTTCCTTTTGCGGCTCTCAATTTGCTGCTGCTTCCCTTCAATCATAAGAGCCTTGTCTACCACCTCCTGGTAGTTGTTAAATGTTGCCACCATCAAATGCATGCTCATCTCATCATTCAGCCTTCCATAAACTTCTCCTGCTTTGCGGCATCTGTGGCCACATCATCAGGGGCATAACGAGATAGCTTACTAAATTCATCCACGTACTGCCCCACAGTATGGTTCCCTTGGCGTAAGTTGCGAAACTCAGGCTTCTTCATACTCATAGCTCCAGTTGAGACATGGGTTGTGCGGAATGCTTGCTGAAACTGATCCCATGTAACAGTGGCTATAGGATAGGTGACAGTGTAATTCTCCCACCATGAGGCTGCTGGTCCATCTAACTGATGTGCGGTAAATCGCGCCTTCTCAGCTTCTATGCATCCTGCAGCGGTTAACTCCCTTCCAATCCTGCGGAGCCAATCATCTGCCACTATCGGCTCGGTGCTACTGGAAAACACCGGCGGCTGCAACCTTAGAAAACGGGCTAAGTTGTCAACTGGTGGTCTAGTGAGAAAACACTACCCATATGCACATGAGACAAACACAATCATATCACTCAATCAATCAAGCAAGGGCATACAAATCGATCTAACTATCGTTAGAAAAGTGCTCGGACTATACTATATACATGGTAGACTACTACTACTGTTTTGGTGGCCATCTAGAAATTTTGATCAGTGGAAGGCTCCATGATGTCTGCTCCAGCTTCGTCTTCAAAATCATCATCACTGCCGTCGGGGTCAGAATCGGTGTCGTCGATGATGACGTAGTCTTCAGAATGAATCTCCTTGGATTCGTCGTCTTCTCCTCCTGGTGTGGGGTCTCCCATGAATACTCCCAGCTTCCTTTCCAGGTCGTCATTCTTATCCACTAGTACGACGATTTCCTCCTCATAATCTTTGCGAGTAGCCTTGAGTTCTTACTCCTGCTCCGTGATCCTTGTCATTGCCTTCTTCAAATCTATCATGCCTGCGCATATCTGGTTCTCCTGGCGACGAATGTGCTGGTTTAACTCCTGGATGAAAGCGGCAATTGATCTATCCTTCCTGGTGCCAATCATCTCCCATTGCTCATCTCAGTGCCCACAAATCTGGTAGGTAGTATCCTTAAGCTCCTTATGGTAAACTTCTCTAATTCGTCTCATGGTGATGTGGGCTGCCATACTCTTTTCTAGACTCCGGGTGGGTGCATCAAAAGAAAACTCTATGGGCTTATTGACTGGCGTGAATGTCATTCCTAGAACTTGAACTTGAATCATCCATCGCTCCTCTTCTGGTAAAGTGGCGTTGTAAGTCCCGGTGAAGCTTGGTATTCCAATGTTCAGGTACTTAGTGACTTCCTTCAAGTGTCGTCCAAAAGGTGCTTCTTCATCTAGTTGTGCAAACTTGTTCCTTGCGTCCGCCATCCTAAAGAGTAGAAAATGGAGAGGAGTTAGAAATGAGAAGAGAGTAGTGCTCTAGGGCTTTAGCTTAGTGGTCATGTCCTACACTCAACCTGGCTCTGATACCATCTTTGTAGCGACCCAACCTTAAACGGTCAAGTCTCTGTGCTTTAGTGTCATCCCTGGATCGGTAATGCTAACACACACAGTACTCGAAGGATTTATAACAGAGTAGCAATCACACACTTAATACATCGATGTCTCCAAAAGAGAACTTATTACAATAAATATGGCTTAAGGCCATCTAAATACGATAACAGCGGAAGGCTTGGAAGATAAAGTGAGTCCATCAACTCCAACAGCATAGCTGAGCTGCATGGCAACGACCTAGCGATCCTTACTCCTCGTCTGAAAAGTCTGCAATGTGATATGTTGCAGCCCAAAAACGGGTCAACACATGGAATATGCCGGCAATGTAACACAGTAGAGCCTTGAACAGAAATAATGCTAACACCATATGCATATTTGGCTGGTGGAGGTTGTATGGTTATAAGGTTTTTGCAAAAAGCCAATTTTTCCCTACAACAAAGGAATACGTTTTATTTTAACTATCATGGTAGTTGAAACATCATTGAGAAGGTTCCTCCAACTCAATCCCAATTGAAGTAGTTCATTAACCCAACAACTTAATTTAGAGTGATGGGATACCATAGGATAATCCAAGTACTAGATACTCAAGATGTCCATAACCGGGGACATGGCTAACCATGATTAGATTGTACACTCTGCAGAGGTTTGCGCACTTTTCCCCACAAGACTTGATCTCCTCCGTTGGATTTCTCGCACTTCATGATGTTTGAGAAACGGATGACCGAGACACAGTCTTTCAGAAGCATTCACTCTTTACTCTGGGTGGACAGTTACACCTACTTTCCCTCTACATCTGCTAGCCCACCACTGAAAGAGGTCACACAACTTACTCATACTATGCCAGAGCCCATAATGGCTTGTGGCTGCACACGGAAGTTTCTAGCATGAATAATCTTAAGATCCCTTTGAGCCTGGGTGGTGGACTGTAGGATGATCACACGGGTACTCCGGGATATCCTAGGACAACACTGGATTCTCCAGGTGCCCAAACAAGCAATCCACCCAGATGTGTATTAAAGTTGGGCCACCTTAAGTTGAACCATCAATTAACAATCTCACATCTGTCATGGATACACTAAAACCCAATCCACGTCTACGAGCATAGCATGGCAATATAAGCAATGTAGGGGTAACTCCGGTTTGATAATAAAACAGGTAATAGGTTCTACCTCATCATCTACTTCCCAAACCCACAAGTTAATCACATCCTAATCATGCAGTGTTTGAGGTTTGGAACTAATGCATAAAAATTGGGTAATAAAGGGTATGATCAAAGTGTTACTTGCCTTGTTGATGATCCATGAAACCTACAGACTAGTAGTAGCACGCTTCGCACTCCGGTTGTTCTATCGCAAACAAACAATAGCATACATAAGAAATCAAGCAAAGATGCATGGATAAAACTCGAATAATAAGAACTAACCAGAAAGTTCAACTTAAGAACTCCGATTTGCAAAAAGAATCGAATCAAACGGAGCAACGAAACACAAACTGCGAAAGAAACAAGGTCTGATTACTAATCTGGACTAAAGTCAAATTTTATAGTACCAAAATCTTGTTCAAGTTGGTTAAACGGAAAGAGGGCTTCGATACGAAGATCTACGCACTTGAATCGCCTGATTCCGATAAATGAGCGAAAAGATAAACTAAAACGAAAATCGGATGAGAAATCGCGATCGAAAATAATCGCGAAAAATCCGAGAAAAGAAAAACTAACGGACAGGCTAACGAACGAACGTTCGTTGTCTGCAACTAAAGGGCGAAAACCCTTCCTTAAAACGAACATATGGACGAACGTCCGCTATTTAACCGAATTGGAAAAAAACTGATCTAACAATAAAAAACTGAAACTAGGGTTTACGAAATAAAACCGATCGGTTTTAAAAAACGGCGGCTACCTCAAGTCCGGTGGGTGGCGCGCGGCTCCGGCGAGTCGGCGGCGGCGGCGGTGAGCAGATCCGGCAGTGGGGCGGTGGATCGGGGCGGCGGCGCGAGCGGCGAGGCGAGGCGGCGGGGCTAGGGTTGCGGGAGGCGGGGCGGTGGGCTGGGGTCTCGGGCCCCGGCTTATAAGGGCCGGCCGGGCCAAGAGTCCTAGACGGACACGGCCCGGTTAGGTCGGTGCGCTATTTTTTTTTAAATTATTCCACAGCAGATAAATTTTCCCCGTCCTCTAAAAATATGCCGGACAAGGTGAACATTTATTTGGGCCTAAAATGCAATTTTGAAAGACGCGCATTTTTCCTATGAAATTAAAATAGCAATAAAATTCGAATAAAAACAAAAAGTTGATTTTTAATATTTTTTCTCCAATATTTCGTTTATTTTGGAGAAGTCATATTATCTCCTCTCATATATTTTAATATGAAATATTTTCAGAGAGAAAAAATAATAAAACAACTGATCCTCGTTTCGATATTTGATAAAATTCAAATATGAAAACCGTGAAATCCCCAACTCTCTCCGAGGGTCCTTGAGTTGCTTAGAATTTCAGGATCACAAAACGAAATGCAATAAAATATGATATGCATGAGTGACCTACGTATAACATTCCAAATTGAAAATTTGGGATGTTACAAGTAAACAAAGGCATGTCATTAGGATCAGTAGGAGCACTCTTATTAGCAAACAATTTCATAAGTTCATCCATCTTTCCACTCAGAATATTAATCTCTTCAATTGCATGCACTTTTTTACTAGTAGATCTTTCAATGTGCCATTAAGAATAATTAACCATAATATTATCTAGGAGTTTGGTAGCTTCTCCTAAAGTGATTTCCATAAAAGTACCTCCCGCGGCCGAATTTAAAAGATTTCTAGAAGCAAAATTCAATCCGGCATAAAAAATCTGTATAATCATCCATGAATTCAAACCATGTGTAGGGAAATTACGTATCATTAATTTCATCCTCTCCCAAGATTGTGCAACATGTTCATGATCAAGTTGCTTAAAATTCATAATATCGTTTCTAAGAGAGATGATCTTAGCGGGAGGAAAATACTTAGAGATAAAAGCATCTTTGCACTTATTCCATGAATCAATACTATTTTTAGGCAAAGACGAAAACCAAGCTTTAGCACGATCTCTAAGTGAAAACGGAAATAGCTTAAGTTTAACAATATCATTATCCACATCTTTCTTCTTTTGCATATCACACAAATCAACAAAGTTATTTAGATGGGTAGCGGCATCTTCACTAGGAAGGCCAGAAAACGGATCTTTCATGACAAGATTCAGCAAAGCAGTATTAATTTCACAACATTCAGCATCGGTAAGAGGAGCAATCGGAGTGCTAATAAATTCATTATTGTTGGTATTGGCAAAGTCACACAATTTAGTATTGTCTTGAGCCATCGTGACAGGCAAGCAATCCAACACACAAGCAAACAAGCAGATAGAAAGCGAACGGAAAGAGAGGGCGAGAGGAAAAGGGGCGAATAAAACGGCAAGGGTGAAGTGGGGGAGAGGAAAACATGAGGCAAATGGCAAATAATGTAATGCGGAGGATAAGAGTTGTGATGGGTACTTGGTATGTCTTGACTTGGCGTAGATCTCCCCGGCAACGGCGCCAGAAATCCTTCTTGCTACCTCTTGAGCACTGCGTTGGTTTTCCCTTGAAGAGGAAAGGGTGATGCAGTAAACCAACGTAAGTATTTCCCTCAGTTTTTGAGAACCAAGGTATTAATCCAGAAGGAGACCACGCGCGAGTCACCTCATACCTACACAAACAAATAAGAACCTCGCAACCAACGCGATAAAGGGGTTGTCAATCCCTTCACGGCCACTTGCAAGAGTGAGATCTGATAGAGATAATAATAATAAGATAAGTATTTTTGGTATTTTTATGATATAGATTGAAAGTAAAGATTGCAAAATAAAATAGATTGGAAACTTGTATGATGGAAAATAGACCCGGGGGCCATAGGTTTCACTAGTGGCTTCTCTCAAGACAGCATAAGTATTACAGTGGGTAAACAAATTACTGTCGAGCAATTGATAGAAAAGCGAATAATTATGAGAATATCTAGGCATGATCATGTATATAGGCATCACGTCCGCGACAAGTAGACCGAAACGATTCTGCATCTACTACTATTACTCCACACATCGACCGCTATCCAGCATGCATCTAGAGTATTAAGTTCATAAGAACAGATTAACGCCTTAAGCAAGATGACATGATGTAGAGGGATAAACTCATCCAATATGATATAAACCCCATCTTTTTATCCTCGATGGCAACAATACAATACGTGTCATTTCCCCTACTGTCACTGGGATCAAGCACCGTAAGACTGAACCCAAAGCTAAGCACTTCTCCCACTGCAAGAAAGATCAATCTAGTAGGCCAATCCAAACTGATAATTCAAAGAGACATGCAAAGATAAACCAATCATACATAAAAGAATTCAGAGAAGAATCAAATATTGTTCATAGATAATCTGGATCATAAACCCACAATTCATCGGATCTCGACAAACACACCGCAAAAGAAGATTACATCGAATAGATCTCCAAGAGAATCGAGGAGAACTTTGTATTGAGATCCAGAGAGAGAGAAGAGCCATCTAGCTACTAGCTATGGACCCGAAGGTCAGAAGTAAACTACTCACACATCACCGAAGAGGCCATGGAGTTGATGTAGAGGCCCTCCATGATCAATTCCCCCTCCGGCGGAGCTCCGAAAAAGGCCCCAAGATGGGATCTCTCGGGTACAGAAGGTTGCGGCGGCGGAATTAGGTTTTCGTGGTGCTCCTGGATGTTTGCAGGGTACGTGGACTTATGTAGGAGGAAAAAGCAGGTCGGCGGAGCAACGAGGGGCCCACGAGGGTGGAGGGCGCGCCCAGGGGGGTAGGTGCGCCCCCTGCCTCGTGGCCTCCTTGATTGTTTCTTGACGCCCACTCCAAGTCTCCTGGACCATGTTTGCTGAGAAAATCACGTTCCCGAAGGTTTCATTCCGTTTGGACTTCGTTTGATATTCCTTTTCTGTGAAACACTGAAATAGGCAAAAAACAACAATTTGGGCTGGGCCTTCGGTTAATAGGTTAGTCCCAAAAATGATATAAAAGTGTAAAATAAAGCCCATTAATATCCAAAACAGATAATATAATAGCATGGAGCAATCAAAAATTATAGATACGTTGGAGACGTATCAGTCATTTCCTTCTGCTCCTTGTTGGGTTCGACACTCTTACTTATCGAAAAGAGCTACAATTGATCCCCTATACTTGTGGGTCATCAGTTCACTGCAAATAAAAGTTCTAGCAATTCAAACACCATCCTTTGCAGCTGTGACCCCATTACGTAATTCAAATCAAGACGATAAATCAAGTAGATCGCACACAGTTTATTATCACCAACCGTGTGAGATGTAGCACAAAATATCTTGGATCACCATCGGTGTATTGTACGCCTATGGCTTACGCGAGAAGGTGCGTCGGCTGCAGTTCACAGCCGGCGTGTCAAGCACACTAGCTCACTCCCCAAATATCATTTCACTATTCATTCGTCGCCGGTGAAAGATGGGGACGTGGACCCACGTCGTGAGGGCAACTTCAGCGGCCCACTCTGGCGATAGCGCGGCCGCAGCCGCCAAGCGTGTGCTAACAAGCTTCATGAGGGCGACCGCAGTCTGCGTCGGGGCAGCCAAGGCAGTCCAAACGACCGCTATTGCTTCTCAAGCGGCGGCAACAACATCTGCCTCGGGGATAGCAACTGGCGAGAGCGGCACAACAGTTGTCCGTTCCGCAGCGGCGGCCTTAGCCCTGATGGAGGCCGCCCACTACCATGTCGAGGCCGTCCACGCCCAGCTCATGGCGGTTACTGCACAAATCGAACGAAGCTTCTCCGACAATGGTCGGCAACCCACGACCTAAGAGTTGGCAATCGCCGAGAGAGTTCGAGCAGCCGTCCGTTCCTACGCGGCATACCTTGCCACGACGGAGCCCGCTAGAGCCCAGATCACGACTGCCCATGCCCAGCTCGTGGAGGCCTATTCCAAAGATATGGCGGATGCGGATGGCGAGATGCTTGCCGAGTATGGTGAAATTGATGCCATGGAGCCCCTTCCCCAGGAGACCGTCGGACGCGAGCTGGACATGGAGGCGGCGGCGGAGATCGACGAGCACCAGCCGTAGTAGTACTGTTTGTTTTGTTTAATTAAGAGTCTCGGTCTTTAATTTGTTAGAGTAATGTTTAGGTCAGCTAGCTCTATTTAATTGTTGAACTTGCTCGATTAAGAAGTGTGGGTGTGCTGTAGTCTCCTTTGCATACCCAAATTATGCAATGACGTGGATGACCACTGTAACCAAGGAAATTCGAACCAAAATTTTTGACGTTCAAACTCAACACACACGGGTTAAGCTATCTGAATCGTTTGTGATGTTCACATATTGTATACAGTTTTGAATAAGGGGCCGTGTCTGACAACACTTTGCGCGCCAGTTTTTTCACTGAAGCGATTCTAAATTTTCGGCTTCCGCGGAAATATGTACCTCCCCGCCCCCTCCCCCTTACCAAAAGCTACCTTTCCCCTATTTCCGCCTTCCTTTCCAAGTTGAAACCTTCACTCCTTATTTGTAGCGTCGCCTCCTCACCGGCGACCCTCCTCCACACTGCTCGGCCTCGCCTATCCAGGCAGGTAATCCACACCCGACCCCCATGCTCCTTCTCCTTCCACATCCCACATGCCCCAACCGCCAGCGCGACACGTTACACCCAAATCACCGACCCCTCCACCAAATAAGCGCCGCCCTAAGCTATGGTGTGTGTAGTATAGCCAGGATCCCAAGGACGATTTGGCAGCGGATAAGGAAATCACAGCCGCACGCGCGGATGCAGTCGCGATGGCTGCCATTCGTGTTGACCCCCAGATCTTGGAGGAGCACCTCGCCGTCGAGGCCACCGTCGATGCCTCGCGCGCCGACGACGCGACGCGGTTGGTTGTTTGGTTCAATTCTGCAATGCGATGTTCAATTGTTGTGGGTGCATTCTGTTATTGTATACCATGTGAGGAATAAATTGAATTTGGTTGTAGTAAATGAATGAGAAAAGAATACAATTGTTATATTTCCAAGTTGTTAAGCATGCTTCGTTTGGTTAACTATCTGATCCTCTATTAGGAGTATGTTATATTGTGTAATGTGGTGCTCAGTTAATGTTTGGTTCATTTGTTGTTGTGTTTATCTAACTGCTTGGTTCAATTCTGCAATGCGATGTCCAATTGTCGTGGGTAGAATTTTGTATTGTTGTCAATGTGAGGAATAAATCAAATTTGGCTGCACTTAATACATGAGAAGCATATACAAGTGCTATATTTCCTAGTTCTTAATCATGCTTGGTTTGGATAAATGAGTTTTTCATGTGGCTTGAATTAATATGATGAATCTGCAATGTGCTTATTTTTCATCAACATATTTTACTGATAGCATGTGACCCCTTACTTAACCTGATGACTAACTATCTTATATGTGTTGCAAGGAAACAATGGGAAGCACCGAGGTTTACAATCGAGGTTAGCATGTGCATGGTCTGTTGTCTAATAGCATATTATTGTGCAATTGTAGGAACCATTCTAATATTTAGGGTTTTAAGAATTTGGTCTTGCACATGTAGGTCCTGCCGTCAGAGGTTTTGACCCACTGTTCGACTCTTTTTGCATATGGGGAAATGAGTTGTCCATAAATATCAGTCAAGTCGAGAAACTCAGAAAGATTGTTAGGATAAAGAAATTAGTGACAAAAAACAACAAGATCTTTGTCTGCACAATAAAGAAGACATCAGTTCACTACAGGATGGTACTAATTATTATACCTTGCCTTTTTTATTACTTTGCCCCATTTCCAATATAGAGAAGATATTTATGCACATCCTTGTTTTGAGGCCTTTCCAAAGCAGTTCATTGATGATTACCTCTAAAACCACCTCTATGGTCAGGATGCGAGGAAGGTTTCATACAACACCCACAGTTCAATATTGATGTGTTCCCAAAGAGGAGAAAGGACGGACGGTCAATCATCCACAGGCACTGGCCTAAAGTTGTTAGACCTTCAACATGAATGAAGGCTCAATATTCGCCTTCCGCTTCAGCAGTTTTCCAGATGAGATGCATTTATCTATATACCGTCTGTGATACTAATTTCGAAAGGTTCTACATGTTGCATGTGAAACTTGGTGCTGGTGCAGTTGTGCAATGGGATAGCTGAGTGCTGAAGCTATATCATGTTGTACTATGATGTATTTCAATTATGAAATTCTGCTTCCTTAATATGGAAATGAAATATATGTGCTTAATATGAATATCAATTAGATTAATAAATGGATTATTAATAATAGGGCAATTAGCCTGCTAATGGCTAATTAGCCTGCTAATTGGGTTTTGCTATTGCAAACGGTTATTGAAAAAAATATCATGGGCGATGACCTCAGGCAATGCACACCGTTTCTAGGAATAAACCGTGTTGGATTAATGAACAATGACACACGACTTTCTCTTAAAAACTGTTTGCGTTAGGCCATCTTGCGCAAACATTTACCACATAAAAATTGTGTGTGATGGACAGCCTTTGCCACACAGTTTCTTCTACGGACCATGTGTGATACATTCAATAACGCAAACAATTTAACAGGAAAAATTGTGTGTGATGTACCTGTGAACGAAAACATTTTCTTTGGAGCGACTGTGTGGGATGTACATACGAACATAAACGTTTAGCGGGGACTAACTGTGTGGGATGTACTTGCGACCGGAAACAATTTTGCCTGTATAATTGTATTTTTTAGCTCTACTATCGTCGTCCATATCCATTGCCTCCTCCGAGGTGTAGTCCAGTACGTCGGTTAAATCTTCGATGGTAGTGACTAGGTGGGTAGTGGGTGCGACGTAATTTTCCCTAGTATCGACTTTACATCCGATATGATCATAAACCGAGGATGAGATGGCCAGATTCTGAATCCGGTCCAACACCTCATTTATCTGCGAAAGATCCTCTGAATTTATGGCATGACTATAGGCCAGATTGATGTGAAATATGCTCTGTGTGCTGCTTGACGTGACTTGATAGTCCTGGTCGACCAAGTTTGACTCCTGGTTGGCCGGGGAGATCGGATTTGAATCCAACACCGGTTCCGGGCTCGGATTCGACTCAAGATCAAGATTTGGTGAGATAGTCATTGGGTTTTCGTTTAAAGCGGTGTCCGACATGACGGTGGATAGATCCATGCCTTGGTTTGGCTCTAGTAGGAGCTTTGTTCCGTGGGTTGGATCTGAAGTTGGCTCCGTGGTCACGACCATATTGCCCGAAGAGTTTGTAAGTCTGTCCGGCATCCAACCAGAGATGGCGAGTTCGCCACGAGGGTCAGCGGTGTATTCTAAGCCTCCGAACGTGATGATTTGGTTCGGGGCAAAGTTCTCGACGCGGCCGAGATGACCGATCGAATCGGCTTGCAGAACGATGCTACCGAAAGCGAGGAGCTGGCCAAGGACAAAGATGTCACCGCAACCGATGTCGTAGTTGATCTGTAGGCGAGCCATTGATCTTTTTTGATCGCCCAACAAGGCTCTCAATGAAAGCACCAATGTCGGTGCTAAAACCGGCAGACCTCGAGTAGGGAACCCGAGTTGTGGATCTCGGATCAATGGGTGACATGAGACGAAGGGGACAATATTTACCTAGCTTCGAGCCCTCTCGAAGAGGTAAAACCCCGCATCCTGCTTTGATTATATTGATGATAATGTATTGAGTACATGCTTGATCTACCTCAAGATCGTATGTTGTGTTCTAACCCTAAGGTGAGTAATGATGAATCTGTCTCTACGGATAGACCCCTAAGTTTATATAGGCACTAGGGGTATCTAGGGTTACATATGATCGGTTGCCATCTGGGGATAAACATGCCGATAACTAAAGACATCCTTGGGTAGCATGTCAAGTCTTCGGCAGAGTCCATCTTCACCACGCCAAGGTTCGAGGCTTTCAGAGTCCTTCCTTATGAGATCGGTGGTCCATAAGCTCGGCCCATGGGCTGTAGGCCAACTAGGTTGGTACCCCCTAGTCCAGGACACCATCACCATGTCTGGGAGCCGATGTGGTTAGCACCCCTCCTATCCAGGACACCATCACCAAAGTGAAATCTATCAGCACGAGTATGAGCCCAGCATTCAGGCTCTTTACAAGGAGATGGACAAGAGACACGGGAGCAAAACCGTTTGTCTGCATCATTACTACAAAGAGCTTGGTGGACATGAGAAGTAGACAAGAAGGAACTATGAGACAACACCAAAGAGGCAAAGGCTCTACACCAATAGTTTTGATGATGATGGCTTGGTAGATAACCCATCCACTATTTATGTCCAACCAGATGGATAAACAATTGCAAAGGAAACAAAGAAGAATGGTGGCATTGGAGCATACATGAGTTAATTCCATAGTGGGGATGAGAGGGCATTGGCGACTGAACGCAAGGAGGAGGACATGACTTTTTTCTTTGAGATGAAGATGATGGGGAGGATGAGTGAAAGGCAAAGGCGGTGCCCCAGGAGAGGAAGGTGCTACCGGAATAAAAAATATTTGAACTTGAGATAAAAATGCTTGCATCGGTGACCAGGGTAAAATAATGGAAAAAGTGAGCCTGAGGAGCCAAAGCTTGCATTGGTGGTCGAGGAACAAAAAAGCAAAAGTGCTAATGACAGTGTTGTCATGTTTGTGGATCCTAGCAACATGAAAGAGAAGGTAAGATAATATCGAGAGTTCACTCGTGGAGATATCTTAGCTAACATGCGTGATGGGGCGGCAATGGTGGTAGCGGCGATGGTGGTGGCGGTAATGGAGGCAGTCACAATGGTGGTGTCGATGGCGCAAGTGCATGAAGCCCATATGCTACTATAGCTTCTGGTTCACCATGAAGACGGCGGCGGGTGCCTCTGAGAGTGCGCCGGATCGGTGTGTGTCCCAGACCCGACATTGTAGCTTGGTTGGGGCCTCTGGCTTTAGATGCCAGGCTTTGGTGCAAAGTCTGTTTGGTATTCGGGTCGGATTTTTGACACCCCTTCATCAAGTGGATAGGAGTAGCGACAGATGTTGCCGAGATGATGGCTTCAGACGTACTAATGTATTACTTTGTGAATAAATAATAAAGTGGTTGCTTGCATCGCCCAGATGCAGAGGCTAGAGGTCATCCTCCTTTCAGGAAAAAAATGTGTTGATATTTTTTTTGAATAAACTTGTTCATTTGGTCCCTTTTCACACAAAATATAGTTATGTTTGATGAATTGGTGAACTTTATTTATGGCCTAGTTCAATTATGGTATGGTGCATTTGAACTGTTTATGTTTGCTTTTAATGTGATGATTTTCTTTCAATTGTTTGACCAAAAGTTTGGAAGAATTGGCAAACCAATTTTTTGGGGGATTAAGAGCAACTCCAACGGGGCGTCCCAAACGGACGCGTGCTTTGTCCACTTTTCGTCCGTTTAGGTCAGCCAGGCAGACGTGCGCGTCCGCATTCTAAAATGGGTCGGCTTGACCGTCCAACAGGGAGGCTAACCCAAATGTGCCGACGTGAAAAAAAATAGCTCGTACGAAATAAACATAATTAAACATAAGTGACCGATCAAACACCGGCCAAAGTCCATTTAAACATTAACTAAAACATTAAAAGAAGTCTGCACCCGCCTACTGCCGCCCCGCACGCTGCCCTAGAAGTCGTCGGCCTTGCCCTTGCCCTTGGCATCGACCCCGCCGTCGCCATCGCTAGTGAGGTCGATGAAGACGGGAGCAGGGCCAGCCCATCCGCCTGGTACGCTGCTAGGGTAGCCTCCTCCAGCGTCTGCTGGGGCGGGGGCATTGCGGCTAGTCGCGCACGCCCCTCCTCCTCCTCCTCGAGTCAGAGCGCCTCCGCGTCGTGTTGGAGCATAGCCTCGTAGCGTATCTGCTCCTCGCCGTCGGCCTGCTCCTGGCAGAGCCAGTGCGCCTTCCAGCGCTCGAGGTGAGCGGCCTCCTGCGCCGGCGTCGCGGTGAAGTGGACGGGAGGCGCGCTCACCCACTCGTGGTACTGGCCCGTCCATGAGTAGGCCTCCTCCACCCAAGTGGGTGGAGGCGGGGAGCGCTTCCGCGTCGGCTCCGGCTCCGGCTTGGGCTGAATGGGCGGCGGCACAAACAGCGGGGTATGGACGGAGTCCCCCGCAACCCATCCCAGTGCGCGTCCTCCTCGAGGCGGCTAGCCTCCACGCGTGGTGCAGGGCCTCCTCGAGGGCGGCTTGGTACTCCGCGCTCCGCCTCCATGTCCTTCGGCTCTACCTGCGGGGCGGCAGTGGGAACGGCGGCAGGACGACGTCGACACCCGAACGCCGTTGCTCCTCGCGTTCGAGGGCGAACCAAGCCTCCCAGTTGGGAGAGTCGGCGGCGTACTCAGGCAGCCGATGCTGCTCCGGCGTGAGCTGCGCGCGGCGCCGGCGCACCTCCTCGTCGTGCGCCCGCGGGCTCCGCGGAACCGCCGGCACCTGGATCCGCTGCGGATCCAGGTGCCAACGCTGCGGTGGCGTGACGTCAGGGTACGGCAGCGGTTGCCTGTACTCTCAGTGCCACCGCGCTTGGTGCACCGGGATGTGTAAGCACCGGCGCCGGCTGAGGAGGGGGAGGGGGAGTACGAGGCGGCGGGGGTGCCCTTGCCCTTACCCTTGCCATTGCTGCTACCGATGAGGCCCATGGCGCGCTAGGGTTTGCTGTCGCCGGCCAGGAAGCAAAAGGAGTGGTGGGGGCGCAGATGTGGATGAGAGAAATGGATGAGACCGGCCCCCGCCGCACGCATGCTTAAGAAAGGACGCTTCCACTAGCTGACTAGTGGGCCCGCTGTTGGTGGTCGTCATAAATAAGACGACGGGTGGCGGTTGGGTGGCCTACAGGTGGGGATGCGGCGGACACCGAGGAGACGCGCGGCGCGTCCACGCCGACGCATTCCAGGCGTAACTTTGGGCCGGAAATGGGTCGGCCAGGACACTAGCCGGGCGCGATTTGCGTTTGGATCGACGCATTGGGCCTTCATTTTCGTCTGTGCCGATTCAAACGGTCGCAGGCGGACGAAATGAATTGCCCCATTGAAGTTGCTCTAAAATATAGAGAATCTGTTAGTTGAGAAAAAAGTTTAACTTCTTAAAACACTTAGCTTTTTTGAAATATATACAAGGTCTGAGGGATTAGGTTTACGGATCTGATAGATAGAGATGCTCATAGAAGCTGTACGCGTGTCCAGTATTTGCTACTGCCTGCACTAAGATTCTGATTTCCGAACCGCGATCCCGGTACCACAGTACAGTAGTATTATTTACTGGTCCACTCTGCTGATGCACGCTCGTACTAGTAGTACGAAAAAAACAAGGAAACGACAAGATTGCAGGAATCTGACTCACGGGTATGTGCATTCAAGCATGGCTGACTTGCAAGCGAACGCGCATTCATCATGGCTATGGCCTGGGTAGAAACAAAAATACGTCACGGGAGCACAGTCAAAACTCTCTTCACACCAGCCAGCAGCGAGTGCGATGTGCGTGAAGAATCGCCCGATGGCGCTACCTCCGTGCGCACCGGCCAAGCTGTTTCCCCTTGCTTGTGAGTTGTGAACGACAAGAAAATGTGTCGGCGTGCACAGCTCCACCCGGTTTCTCCTCCTCATATCTCATCTTCGGTATCCGAGCTTCGACCTGTTATCAGCTGCCACCTTGCCATCCTCCCGACAATGGCGCCCGGGAGTTGAAAATAAGATAGGATGGGTAAAACCCCTCGTTTAACTTGCCAAGAGTACTTAGCATTTTTCGTGTGCTTGATTAAGAAGCGCCACTAGTGTTCAGAAGTGGCCAGCACCGTGACTTATTATAACAATAATAATTTAGATTATAGAAGGCCGTCGGTCTCGCCCGGTATTCTTGCCCTGTGGCACTCAAACATGTCTCTCTTTCGGAGATGCTGATGGTTTTCAGCTGCTTTGCGTGCAACCACCTACCTAAAGCGAAAGCGCTTATCTATTCTACTGCATTATCGACGTGTCACCGAATTTCCTTTGGCTCGTTTATAGTAGTTCCGCAACCACAATCAAGTAGTACTACTACTAGAGATGGTAAAAGGCAAAGAAACTGAAGACAGACTCTAAGCTCATTGTTCGACTGCAGATTGTACACCACCATATGTTGTTTATCGTGTGACTCCGCATGCAGTGATGAGCAGATTTAGACTTCCATCTACTCTCGCTAATGATGGTACTCGAACATGACCTCACCTCACACCTACTTGTGCGACCGGGGTTCGGGGTCGAGCCGATCATTGGTGGACTCATTTTTATTTTTACCGCAAGAAAATAGTTGTACTAGCAGCACTGTAGCGCGGTGGTGCAGTGCAGTGGTTTTGGGTGCTCGACAAAGTGGCACCAAAACGCTGCAAAAAGCTAAAGGCAGGAGGTAGCCTCTAGAGCCCCTATTGACTATTGCCACATTTCTCACCCAGTGCCCCCACTGTCCCCACCACCACCAGACCCCATCCCTGTGAATGAAAATGTTGTAAAAAAATACTACTCCAGTAGAATAACGGGGGTGGCGAGGCGAGCCAAGCGCCAAAGGAAAGGGAATCCTGCTACCATAAAAAGCAGGGCGTGGGCGGGCGAGCAGAGCACAAGCAGACTCGCTTGGCCGCACCCGCCACCGGTGTCCCCTTCTTCGTCAGCTTGCAATCTCCACCCACCTCACTCCCACTCCCACCTCCCACCCCCCGCTCTTTCTACACATCGAGGACGAAACGGTGGTGAGGGAGCCGGGGGACTAGCTGCTAGGCGGAGGAGGAGATGGAGCGAGGGCTCGTCGCATTGCTGGGTCTGGGGCTGGCGCTTCTTCTGCTGGCGCCCTCCCGTCGTCTCGCCTCGGCCGCTCCGGTGGAGGACGGTATGCTCGCTCTTCCGCCCCTTTCTTCTCCCCCCTTTCTCGACCGGTAGACAGTGTTGTTGCTCTCCTTTATCGTCTGCAACTGCTCATTTCAAGCGATTTCGGCCGTCTTTGAGTGCGGTATTTAGCTGGCGGAATCAGATCTCATCAGTAGTAGAGAAAATCATGGGCCTTGGCGCATTGCGTGCATTAGGAACCACCGCTTTTTTCTTTCTTTTTTTGCGTTGGTGAGGAATGAGTGGGCGGACACCAAGTTAAATGAAGCATTTCCCACTACTTTTTAGAGTATCATAAGGTATATACTCCATTGTTGCAAAGTAAAGAGTCCGTCCTGAAAGGCGAGCAGAGCGGGGCCAACAAGATAGTTTCAAATGCAGTGCGTGCGCGTGCTCTCATACTCCATCATTGCAAATCATTCACAACTCAGAGAAGAAAACGTGAAACGCTAGTTGAAATTTCTTCTTTATCAACTCTGAAGAGCCAAACACTGAACTGTCCCTGTCTTGCGCCAAAACTTTTCATCCACTGCCGCTATGTTTAGTGCCGTCGCTTCTCATGGCAGATAGTAGGAGTTTTCCACTTTGCTTAATTATAACATCTCCTGCTTCAGTTGAGTTTGCCTCTTGTTCAGTTTACTGCATCTCGGCATGTGCCTTCTCTGAAGAAACATGGGACTAAATAACATGCCATATGTTAATGTATTAGTATTACTTATTCGGCAAGTTTTTGTTCGTTTGAAAATGACCGATAACCCCCAGCCCCAGGTGAGTCTCATATCTTTGTCACAACCATGTTCTGTGCAAGTGTTTGCTGAAACTGAAACCACCATGAAGAATCATAAAATTTACAGACTTATCCATTATCCATGGAAAGATAACACGATTCCTCCATAAAGGACCCATTTTCCTGCATTGTCTCAAGAGGTTCCGTCGACCTTTATTACTGTGCCGACGGCGTCACAGCAAGTCAAAAGGATATCACGCGCTGCAATAAGAAACTGGGATCCAGACGGAGCAGCACAGCAGAGCCCAGCGTCCTGCGAAGTGTGTAATGAATGGCCTCATAGGGGTCAAATGGCCTATTCAAAAGGGTGGCCGTGGCCGCGAGGGACCGTCCCACATCTTTTTTATTGCCTCCGTAGTAGTAGTACCTTCACCTTCCCAAATTTACGCGTCTTGGTCTGCTGCATTGCCCTGCCCTAGGTCGCAATGTGCATGGGGCTCCATGTCCATGGTACCACCACGATACTGCTATGGTCGATAGGCCGGTTTTGGTGGATGTCTCCCTCGCCCTCACCGCATAAGATGGCTGGGCGTGGTCACTCACATGGCTCATGGCTGGCCGTCCTTGTGAGAACAGTGACGCCTAATCAAGGTGGCCTTAGTACTAGTACTGCCTCCCATGAATTGCCTGGGGTGTACAATGGAAAAAAATTAGGACGTGCTTCTGTTTTTAGCACTGTTAAGTCGTGGCGTAAAAGGAGCCAGTTTCCACAAAAGAAATGGAGTGTCAAACAGGACTATCCAGTTTCCTTTAAAGGGAAAATATTCAGGCAAGAGGTCACTCCCAAGTATCAACTATTGGAGGTACAGATTAAAGGAAGGCTTAATTCTCCTGAAGCACAGAGTGAAGACCATGTATTTGAACAGCTTCAGTGATTGGATTTCTGCGCATCTGTGATGTTGGCAGCTGCTAGCTTCTTCTGTATGCTGTGCAGCTAGTTTTTGCTTAGCTTTTTCTCTTTTTTCTCCTCCCCCTTTGTATACATACTATACTTCTATATGAAAATCTTACCTACGGTGTACACTTCAAGAAAAAAAAAACTATCTTTACTCTAGTGTGACTGCTCTGCTCATTTCACCGTACATGAAGTATAGATTGGGTTTTTACTTATCAGATCTGCCCAATTTATTAGTAGTAGGACTGTGCATTCTTTTAGTACCTATGCAGCAAGGGTCCAGCCCATAATGTACTATGTATATGCGCATCAAATTTACTATGGTCCATCCTATACAGCCTCGTACAGCTACATATTGTACATTCTTTTAGCATCTATGTGATAAATACGAGTACTATGGTTTTGATTGCAGAGCAGTTGGTGTATATCATTTACAGTTGTCACGCGGAGTACATATATTCCGTAGATGTTCCTTAGCATTTGCTGTCTTACGTACTACTCCCTCCATATCAAAATATAAGACCCCTTTTGACACTATCATAGTGTAAAAAAACATAGTATATTTTCATACATAGGGAGTACTAGTTACAATGATTTGGTATTGATCATGGCACTTACATGAGCATATGATCCTTGTGAAACAGGCCTCCTCATGAATGGTGATTTCGAGACAGCACCACCTGGCGGTTTCGTCAAATCTGCTTCAGTTTCCGAGGGCGCAGCGATCCCAAGCTGGATGATCAATGGAACAGTTGAGCTCATTTCCGCAGGCCAGCACCAGGGTGGCATGATCCTTATTGTTCCACAAGGTACGTATCCACTTGAGCTGCAGTCTCTGAACGATAGTCAGTTAACACCCGAGTTCATCTGGTATGTGGTGCGTGTGTTTAAACATTTGGGTTTGATTTGATGGCAGGCGATCATGCTGTGCGGCTAGGGAATGATGCAGGCATTGGGCAGGTGGTGGAGGTTGAGAAGGGCTCAGAGTACGCGATCACATTCAGCGCCGCCCGGACCTGCGCGCAGCTGGAGTCACTGAACATCTCCGCTGGGAGCGTGTCGCAGACAGTCGACCTGCAGACACTGTACAGCATAGAAGGCTGGGATGCATATGCACTGGCTTTCCAAGCAGTGGATGAGCAGGCCAGCATTGAGTTCAGGAACCCTGGCATGGAGGACGACCCGACCTGTGGGCCTATCCTTGACAACGTGGCCATCAAGAAGCTCTTCTCCCCCGACAAAGCAAAGGGTATGATATATAACCATAGCACCACAATGAAATTTCCGTAACTCTCTCCATGTTTTTGGTATATTATGTTTATCGTTTCTGAAATATCAGTAAACTTTACACTGGTCAGAAGTGCTCTAGCTCATTGTCCCTGCTTGCATTATGTGGTGTCTTTGTTTTGAGCAGAGAACATGGTGATCAATGGGGACTTTGAGGAGGGGCCATGGATGTTTGCAAACACAAGCTTCGGCGTCCTGCTCCCGACGAACCTCGACGAGCAGACGTCGGCCTTGCCGGGGTGGATGATCGAGTCGAACCGCGCAGTCCGCTTCGTTGACTCCGACCAGTACACCGTTCCCCAGGGGAAGCGCGCCATAGAGCTTCTCTCCGGCAAGGAGGGCATCATCTCGCAGATGGTGGAGACGACCCCTCAGAAGGCGTACACCCTGACGTTCACGCTGGGCTCAGCAGGCGATTCGTGCCAGCCGCCAATGGCCGTCATGGCGTTCGCCGGCGACCAGGCCCAGAACTTCCACTACGCCCCCATGGGCAACGCCACGAGCCAGGCCGTGAACGTGAATTTCACGGCGCGCGCCGAGAGGACGCGCGTCGCGCTCTACAGCGTCTACTACAACACGAGAAGCGACGACCACAGCTCGCTCTGTGGGCCGGTGATCGACGACGTCCGCGTCTGGGGCTTGAACGGGGCTGCTGGGTTGAAGGCGAGCATCAGGATGCTTATTGCCATGGCTAGTGTCATCGTTCTTGTGCTGTTCTGATCTTCTGAATATACGTACGTATGTAACCTCCCCTGCAAGGACGAGGAGGCCACTAGTTTTGTTAGCAGTAAGCCTGAGGTTTCTATGAGATTGATGAGTAATGTGAGCTTAGGCTAAAGCTACCAGTAGCTGTAAGTGGTTGTTTTGTTGCTTTCTTGTGTGGTTCAGAAAGTAGCAAGCCATGATGGGATTGCGTGGTCAGTGAGCCAAGGGCTTGTGATGTGAGATGTAAGAATTGTTTCAAGTTCATCTCTTCAATGCAGTAGAAAGTTCAGTAATCTTGTCTCTGTTAGAATTATGTCGAATATTATTGACTTGGTTTGGACTGTGTGTAGACAGGGTAGGAGTTGTGTCCTAATAGGACACTTGTATCCTAGGCCTCTCATATATAATGAGGGTAGACACACGATGTAACCTATGCCAACATAATAGCACAGGCATGCGGGGGAGCCGGCGGCGTGTGCCGGCGCCCGGGTGGCCGGGGTGCGGTATTGTGACGGTGTCATGGGAAGGAGCGCCCGTAGTCATGCCCCGGGGATGTAGCCATATCGGTGAACCTCGTTAACAAATCTCGGTGTCGTGCTTGTGTGATTGTTTGATCCTCGGTAGAAAGACGAAGCGCCTCGGTTTTATTCTAACAAGTGGTATCATGAGCAAGGTTGCAAGGTCTGAAGGTTGTGGATCGTTGATTTAGAGGAGAGCGACGAAGACCGGCGGCTGTGGAGGTAAGGCGTACGTGCAGCAGCGATCGGAGATCGACGCGTATAAAGCAATCGGAATCAGAGAAGCAGTTCACGGTAGAGTAGGCGAGATTAGAAGTTGCAAAAGATCGGAAGTGCGTGCGGCGGTAGCTGTGTTCGAGGTGGCAGGATCCGAGCGGAACACGTACAGCCAGCGGCAGCAGGGAGGCCGCTCGCGAGGCTCGACACACGCGTGGCCGGCGAGCTAGCGTGCTTTCCACGCCGATCGCTCGTTGGAGACTGGGGCTGGGCTAGATGCAGCAGCAGGCCCATGGCACTCAGATGGCCCAGGCGCAGCAAGCTAGACACGCAGGAGGTCGATGAGGGAGCAGCTTTGGTCGCTACAGGTCTACAGAAGGAGCTTCGGTGCATGCAGGTGACAGGAGATTTGTTAAAAGGAAAAGAGCAATCAAAAGTCAAGGGCAGGATCCAGGACACGTTGTGTATTTGGTGCTGTTTGTGCTAGTCAAAAGTACATGGAGTGCATGCATCAGGAAGATACGTGATGTGTAAGAGGAGGACTGGTGTTGGCTGTTGGATTGCGATTATATTCTCGTGGTTCTAGACAATTACAAGGAATATCAAGGTCATGGGCAGCAGGGATGGTTCCTGTATAGTTTAGATGGTGTTGGCATGATCAGCTTGCTCAGCGGACTACGACAATCGGCAGAGTTAGGTTTGCAAGTGTTGTCAGGGCCGTAGAGCATGGACGACGTGGACAAACAAATACAGAGTCGTGCGAGTCCTGATGGTTTTAGCGAGAGAAGCCATTAGGTGAGCAGCGGGTGATCGGAGAGCCACACGGCAGGAGGACAACTGGTGGGGCGTGGTCGGACTGATGGCTTTTGGTCAGTTAGAACGTCCTACGACAGAGACGACAGTAAATTGGCGACGTGCGTATAAGGCTTGTGGAGCCTGGAGCGCGTCGTGAGGGATCATGCAGACACAGGGCATCAAGCAATGCACTGAGACGTGCGGGCGGGCAAGATGCGGGGTGGAGCATGATTGCAGTCGGATAACTTCGGCTGGGTCAGACTAGACTGTCTGACGGATCGACGGGGATGTCGGTCAAAGAAGAAGACGGCGGTGATTTCAGCGACGACGACATAGGAGCGTGATGCTGATGGTGGCCGACTTCTGGGGCGTGGAAACACGTGGTGCGGGCCCGAGGGCTTGTGCGGCTTCGACAAGACTATGGCGCAGGGTTGATTCAAGGCAGTGCACACATGAGAGAGCTTGAAGTCGACGAGGCGCGAGGATGGACTGATCATCTACCATGGAGTCATGTTGAAGGTGGAGCTGGAGTCTGATGGACGACTTCACTCTGAGCTGATGGAGGGGCTACGGCGTAAGAATTCGGAGAGTCGAAGCCTATTTCGGCAGGATAGCGAGAGACACGTGGATCGGACTGGGTACCAGTGGTCTGATGGAGACGTGATACTCGGCATCGGTCGGTGATGATCGGTGGTTCTCTGCAGTAGGGATTTGAGTGGTGTGGGTTCGCGGCCCGGGAGACTCGACCAGGACAGCAGAGGCTCGACGCGGTGATAGCGACGAGGCGTGCGGTAAGCACGGAACATAGCGATAGGCCAGGGCATCGGTGGTCAGATATGTTGTTAGACAAAGTGTGCAGGGGGTGCTGAAGCAGTGTTGACGAGTACCGGATTCAAGTTGGTGACTGGGTATATCGGTGCCGGAAGATGGACAAGAGTTGACCATGGAGAATCTGTGAAAGTGATGGAAAGTCTGAAATTGTCAAAAGCGGAGAGAGTACATGGCCGTATATTCTGTGGTGTTCGGTGCACATGGCAAAGTGCGGGTGACAAGTACAGAAGGAGGTCGAGTGCTATAGTTGTGGTACATGCTAGAGACTATCCGGGAAAAGGGTGAGACAACTATGAATTTGACTCAGGGTGACACAGGGCGACGATGAAATTCCTTCAAGTTTCAGACAGACGGTCATGAAAGAGCGGTGATGTTGAGTTCAGTTGGGAGCACAAAGTAGAGTAACGAGGAACTTAATTTTTTTTGCTCGAGTGTTGACTGTGATGAAGACGAGAAGGGACTACAGTTGCAGGTGGAGTCACATGGAGTCTGGGAGTAGCAGCGGTGCTCATGGTGTATCTCAAGTCCAATGTACATGGAGGTTCGACGCACAGACGAATTCAAGGTGGTGAAGAATATTCGCCAAGGTGGAGTTTGTTAGAATTATGTCGAATATTATTGTACAAGGTAGGTTACAGTTGGACTTGGTTTGGACTGTGTGTAGACATGGTAGGAGTTGTGTCCTAATAGGACACTTGTATCCTAGGCCTCTCATATATAACGAGGGTAGACACACGATGTAACCTATGCCAACATAATAGCACAGGCACGCGGGGGAGCCGGCGGCGTGTGCCGGCGCCTGGGCGGCCGGGGTGCGGTATTGTGACGGTGTCATGGGGAGGAGCGCCCGTAGTCATGCCCCGGGGATATAGCCATATCGGTGAACCTCGTTAACAAATCTCGGTGTCGTGCTTGTGTGATTGCTTGATCCTCGGTAGAAAGACGGAGCGCCTCGGTTTTATTCTAACAGTCTCTGCTTTTCTTTGGCTTCTTGTCTGAATCTTATATGCCGCAGTTGCGATTTTGTACTAACCAGCTATCGGGGGTTGGGTGCGACATATGCCAAAGGATGGCTTATCATGGTGGGGGCGAGTAGAACGTCGCCGGTGCCTGGAAACGGGATGAGGCGAAGACATGCACGTCGGCGAATCTTACCCAGCTTCAGGGCTCTCTGGGGAGATAATACCCCTGCTGCTGCTCTGCGGAGTCTCCGCATGTTCACTATGGCAAAGGGTTTACACGATTGCTCCTAGAGCTGTTTCCTGAAGGTAGGAGAAGGCAAGGCTAGCTCTCTCCTTCCTGTATGGTCTGGTCTAGTGCTAATGGATTCCAACCCTTTGCATGGGTGCCCTGGGAGTTTATATAGGCTTACCCCCCAAGGGTACAATGGTAATCCGGCTGGACACGGGCCCAGCCGTCAGTGCCTCCGGCCTCCGTCTTCTCCGTCGACTGCTGGGGCCCGCCGACTGGTGGGCCCCGCCGACTGGCTAGGTACGGAGCCGACAGGCTGCGTCCGCCACGGGTAGGTCTTGCCGGCTGCTGATTACTGTAGCCGTGCTTCTAATGACGCGGGCTTCGTCATGGAGTCGTGGAAACACGCCCCGCCGCCTGGCGGGCGATCACTATTGCCACTCTTCATCACATCTGGTTAATGGTGTGTGGGCCCCGGGGGAGGAGCCGGCCGACTCTCGGGGGCCGACTCCCGACGGGTCCGACTTGTGGCGCACTTGCCGTCTTCTGGGATCCCGCTGGCCGGTGGGACCCGCCACCCAAAGGTCGTACAGACAAGCCGTCGTGGGCGCAGGATTTGGTCCACCGGTGCTGATGTCAGGGCCAACATGGCAACACTGCCACGCCGCACGGAGATCTCCTCGGGTACGGCGTACTGTGACCATGCCTGCCTTTGGAAAGGGGTGGGAGCAGTCTTCACTGTAGCCACTCCCCTGTCCTTTCCCTCTTGATGAGGACGTGGGGTTTTGCTGGAGTCGCGGGCCGACTCCCCAAGGCCGGCTTCTCTGGAAGTCGCCAGTCAGGAGTCGGCTTATCCTGAAGTCATCCACAGGACTCGGCCGCGAGTGGGCAGTCGGTCACCTTGCCGCCGACTTCTCAGAAGGCGGCTCTTCGTCCTGGGGTCTTGAGGGGCGCAGCCTGCCCCGATGTCTTGAAAGGTTCTGGGGCTCGGGTGAGCCTACCCGTGGCCCATTACTCCGACAGTAGTCCCCGAAGCTGGTGAGGCGCCGCGGTCGATCGGCCGAGAAGCCTCAGCAGTTTCTCTTTCCGGGTGCTCGACACATGGTTCTCGCTTGACTTCTGCCGGGCCGGCTAGAAGGAGTCGGACTCGCCCAACTCTGACTCGCACAATATTTCAAACGTCGCGGCGGGATCCAAATAGCGTGCTGGCTAAGCCTCCAGGCCGCCGCCCGTTCCGGGCCTGTCACGTGATGACACGCGGCCAGGCCAGTCTGCCAGCCTACGCGCGTGATGGGACAAGCCCGTAGGCGGGGCCCGCCACTACCGTCCCTCGGCGCCCGAGCGGATCCGCTGTGGCCCAGGCGGACGGTTGGGATTCCCGTGGAGTTACTGCGCGCAGTAACTTTGTCATGGAACGTGGGGGTCGTGGGGCCGTGGGCGCAGTAAATCCCACGACCGCCCCCTCGGCTTCGCAGCCCACGAGGCTATAAGTAGGGGAAGGAGGGGGGCGCGGCAGAGCAGGCGCGCCCCTCCTTCCCTCTACTCCTTGCTCTTATCCTTCTTCTTCTTCTTCTTCTTCGCTCTGCCGTGCGCCCAAGCTTTGTCGAACGCCGCGACGACCAGCTCACGATGAGTTCTTCTTCTGCCGCCGCGCCTCCCTCGGTGCATTCCGGCACCTGGGACGGCTCTGAAGTTCACAATGACCACATCGAGTTCCTCCACAAGACTCGTCGGTTCCCCGGCGAAGATTACGTGCGGGTGCGTCTCGCGCCGAGGGGGGATATTTCCCCAGCGCCGAAGGAGGGCGAGCGGGTCATCTTTCGCTCGCACTGCCTGCGCGGATTGGGGCTGCTGGCGAGCAGCTTCTTCCATTCTTTTCTGGAGTTCTATGGCCTCCAGCCGCACCACCTCACGCCCAATACGGTGGTGCTGCTGTCCGCCTTCGTGGCCTTGTGTGAAGGCTTTCTTGGAGTCCTCCCCACCCTCGAGCTCTGGGGGGAGTTCTTCTTCTGCAAGCTCGGCACCCAGGCTGCAGGCGTGCCGGCTCAGTGCGGCGCATTCATCGCCGTGCGGAGGTTGGGGGCCGACAACCCCTTTCCCACCATCAGACTGATAAAGTCAGTGAAGATGTGGCAGCGATCGTACTTCTACGTGAAGAGCGTCTTCGCGGGGGGCGATTGGGTCAACCTGCCGGCTTTCGAAGCCGGCCCACCGGCTGGGAGACTGCCCAACTAGTCGTACCGGGCCAAGTCGCTGACGCCTGCGGGAGCTGGCGCCGTTACACGACTTCGAGTGCTGACGCAGTCGGAGGGCCTGACTGGTCCGGACCTGCTGGCCGCCTTCGTGGCGCACCGAGTTCTCCCGCTCCAAGTCCGCCCTCACATGATATGCCAAATGAGCGGGCGCCGTGACCCGAGTCGGATGTGCACCAAGGACATGCCTCACGAGGAGGTTTCCTACATGGTGAACTACCCCTCGGACAGCAAGCTGCTGGAGGACTGGCGGTTCGGCAAGGAGCCGTACTCCCGCGCCAACCCCCAACCTATAGTGAGTTGCCCTTTCTCTCTTTCTTCGAGTTGTCTTCTTTCTTGCCGAGTCTGTTTTGTGCGACCTGGCCAGTCGGCTTTGGTCAGAAACCCCTCCACCATCCACCAGCCGGCACCTCGGGGCCGGCCCGCGAGTTCCTTGCCGACCGGGTGGAGAGCGATGTCGACGACCCCGATCTGGGGGTGGCGGCTTTGGAAGACGACACCGAGGGAGGAGGCGGCCCGTGGCTCGGGGCCAGTCTAGAGGACTGGCCTGACGATGATGAGGAGGTCTCCCCCCGCCCCCGGCCAAGAGCCAGCCATCCCAGCGCGGGCTCTTCTGTCGCGCCGGGTGCTCCAAGCGGCGGGAAGAAGCGCAGGGCCATGCCGACTTTGTTCGGCAGTCGGCCGAAGAAGCCCAAGAGTTCGGCTGCGGCGACTCGGCAGGACGAGGCGGCTGCGAAGGCCATCCGCTTCCGTAAGGAAGTGAAGAAGCCGCCACTGGTCTCCGCGTGAGTATTCCGTCTTGACGCTTTATTCTTTCTCTGTAGCTTTGTCTGAGTCTTTTACTTGCTTCCCTCGCTTCAGGGCTCCCCTCACTCTTGAGAGGGTTGTCGCCGCCTCCGTCATGGGGTCAGCGGAGACGTCCGCCACCACTCGGAAGATTGACCCCGCTGCTGACCTCTGGGAGGCGACGGAGCGGAATGCGCAGGACAAGCGCAACGAGGAAGAGGTCGCCCGCCTGGAGAAGGTGGATGCCGATAAGGCGGAGGCCTCCGCCAAGAAGAAACTGGCGGAGGCCGAAGCCGTCGCCGCGACGAAGCGGCAGGCTGAGGAGGCCGCGCACCGCCAATCGGCGGTGTTCGTCACCCCGCTGAACTCTGCGCCGCCGCCTCCGGAGTTCACGGGGCAGACTAGGGAAGTCGGCGGCGAGAACCCCGTCATGGAGAGGGAAGGCGGCGACTCCTCCACGCCGGACGTGATCGTTCTGCCGCCGCCTGCGCCGCCGTCTGAGAGCGTGCAAGGCAAACAGCCAACGGACCCTCCGGTGCCGCCGACTGAAGACGAGGCCGTGGCGAGGCTACTCCTTCAAGTCGGCTCGCCAACGCGCCGCCGTCTTGAGAAGGCGACCTCGGCGCCACGCCCCCTGGAGACCGGCACCGCCAGCTCGGTGATCCCAGACGCCGAAGCGACGAGCGCCGCGCCCGTTGGGTGGGTGCGAGGAGGCGACACAGGGCCGCTGAACCAGGCGCTTCTGGACGTCCAAACGAAGCTTCGAGCTGAGGGCGACGCCCTCCAGAACTGCACCAAGGCGTACCTGGCATCGCGCGCAGCCGTCCGGGTATGTTTTCTCTTTGGTCCTTGTTTTCTTGTTCCTCTCTATGCGGGCGTGCCAGCGCACCCACTGGGTGTAGTCCCCGAGTTTCGGGCCGGCTGCTGAGAAGGTGGCCCGGAACTCCAATTGGTGAGCTCTGGGTACTAACTTTTGTCTGAAATATTTGTCGTAGGACTACCACAACCTCCGCGTTACTGCCTTTAACCGTAACATTGAAGAGCTAGGCAAGCGGACCGCCGACTTGTCGGAGAGCCGGAGTAAGTCCTTTTTCTTCTTTGCGGGGGCGCACTGGCGCACCCGCGGGCTGTAGTCCCTGAGATTCGGGCCGACTGCTGAGCAGTCGGGCCGGATCTCCTCGGTGACCTTCTTTATTGATGACTTAACGCCTTCTTTCTTCCTTCTCTTCAGAAGCCAACGCTGTACTTCAACAGCAGCTGAGCGACGCCAACTCGTTGCGCGCCAAGGGGGAGGAGTGCAGCAAGCTCGCCTAAGAGCGTGATCTGCTGGCCACTCAACTAGCAGAGCAGAGGGGGCTGCTTGCGAAGACGCAGAAGGAGGCGGAAGAGGCGGAAACCACCCTCCTGGCCGAGTTCGCGAGCGAGCGCTCCTCCTGGACTGACAAAGAGGCAATGCTGGCCTCTGGCTTCCATGAGATTGAAGACATCGTTGATGGTGAGTTTCTTTACTTTCTTTCTTTGAGCTGCCGATTATAAATCGTGCCGACTCCTGGTTTTTGACTTGTTTCTTCGTTTCATTCATTTTGGCAGACTTCTTCCCTGGGCACTCGCAGGCTGCCATCCAAGCCATCGAGGCTCACCGTGAAGGTCGGAGGGCGGAAGGTGCAGAGATCGCCGCCGACGCCCCTGAAGGAAATATGCCCTAGAGGCAATAATAAAGTTATTATTTATTTCCTTATATCATGATAAATGTTTATTATTCATGCTAGAATTGTATTAACTGGAAACATAATACATGTGTGAATACATAGACAAACAGAGTGTCACTAGTATGCCTCTACTTGACTAGCTCGTTAATCAAAGATGGTTATGTTTCCTAACCATGGACAAAGAGTTGTTATTTGATTAACGGGATCACATCATTAGGTGAATGATCTGATTGACATGACCCATTCCATTAGCTTAGCACCCGATGGTTTAGTATGTTGCTATTGCTTTCTTCATGACTTATACATGTTCCTATGACTATGAGATTATGCAACTCCTGTTTGCCGGAGGAACACTTTGTGTGCTACCAAACGTCACAACGTAACTGGGTGATTATAAAGGTGCTCTACAGGTGTCTCCAAAGGTACATGTTGGGTTGGTGTATTTCGAGATTAGGATTTGTCACTCCGATTGTCGGAGAGGTATCTCTGGGCCCTCTCGGTACTGCACATCACATAAGCCTTGCAAGCATTGCAACTAATGAGTTAGTTGTGAGATGATGTATTACGGAACGAGTAAAGAGACTTGCCGGTAACGAGATTGAACTAGGTATTGAGATACCGACGATCGAATCTCGGGCAAGTAACATACCGATGACAAAGGGAACAACGTATGTTGTTATGCGGTCTGACCGATAAAGATCTTCGTAGAATATGTAGGAACCAATATGAGCATCCAGGTTCCGCTATTTGTTATTGACCGGAGACGTGTCTCGGTCATGTCTACATTGTTCTCGAACCATAGGGTCCGCACGCTTAACGTTACGATGACAGTTTCATTATGAGTTTATGTATTTTGATGTACCGAAGGTTGTTCGGAGTCCCGGATGTGATCATGGACATGACGAGGAGTCTCGAAATGGTCGAGACATAAAGATCGATATATTGGAAGGCTATATTTGGATATCAGAATCATTCCGGGTGAAATCGGGATTTTACCGGAGTACCGGGGGGTTATCGGAACCCCCCTGAGGGTTATTGGGCCTACATGGGCCCTAAGGGAGAAGAGGAAAGGAGGCAAGAGGTGGCCGCGCGCCCCTCCCCTCCCTAGTCCGAATAGGACAAGGAGAGGGGGGCGGCGCCCCCCCTTTCCTTTCCCTCCTCCTCCTCTTTCCCACTTGTCCTTCTCCAACTAGGAAAGAAGGGAGTCCTACTCCCGGTGGGAGTAGGACTCCCCCTTGGCGCGCCCTCCTTGGCCGGCCGCCC